>NW_027069941.1:209718-488225 GCF_002906115.3 Quercus suber | reverse complement strand
GTAAACTTAATATATATCTCAATTGAAATAGAGTGCCAACCACAATTAAAAATAGATTATAAAATTAATTTTCAAAATTGTAAATTTCTTATATGTTTTTATTCTTTATCAAATGAGTTATCTAATAAGTTATTTGTAATTTTGTTTTATATTTTGGAATGTTGATATTATGTAGAAATAAAACTTGTGTATTTGTTTTACTTGTCTTTGTATTATTTTGTTTTAGATAGTAATGTTAGGATTTGTATAATTTTAAAATTATTGAATAAATATTAATAAGTTTAACTAAGTTCATTCTTAATATAAGTGGTGAATTCAAAATAATGCATTTTACATCAAGTAATTTGTTGTATAACTTTCCAAATGGCAACTACATGTTGTTTTCTTTATAAAAAATAAAAAATAAAAAAATTTATGAGAAAAATACGGGTCAACCTGACCCAACCCGACCCGACCCACAACCCGGTTGACTTGAACCCATTTTTAACTCCCTTAAAATGACCCGGTTTTACCCGTGACCCATTTGACCCGCAACCTGATTGACCCGACCTGAATCGCCCGTTTTGCCATGTCTAATCCTACGGCACAGTTCATGGATCAGCCAACACCAAAAGCACATAAACAGTGTGTTATGCGAATTAAAAAATATTTTGTTACAGTGTTTTCAGTAATAAATTTTCAGTTTTCAACAAAATAAAAAGTATCTACCTAAAATTTATAAGTTTTTTTTGGTGGATTTGTTCGACAATTTAACTGTTGGCTACAGAAACAAGGAAAAAGAAAATCGTCTCCTCTGCTTTTTCCACAAACTTGGCCACTCGGTTGGAAAGAATTTTGGTCAATTATACTGGAATCTTTGTTGAGTTTTAATGGTATGGCACTAAAAAGTATGGTATAGTTTTATTTTATATCAAATCATTTTGTTTTATACAGCTAACTTTTTCTAGTTATATCAAATAATAATAAAGCATCATTAAGGGCGGGCTACGATACCCATTATCATTTTTCATAAAATATTAGTAGTAAAATTTAATAATGATGTGCTTTGGTTTTGGGTTTGTCTAAACGTTGAAACTGGAAATCTTGCAGCTAATTTCAAGCTGAATTGCAGCACGGATAACTTTGTCGTCATGCAAATTCTATTATTTTCGTGCTTCCACCTTAAGGCCTTAATTACCAATTTTCTATCTTAAACCTACTTGTAAACTTGCCTATCTAGTCAGATTTTGGAGGCCAAATTAATTGAAAGTAGATTATTTAATATCTTGGGTAGTTGGGTTACAGGCCCTTTGAATCATTTCTTTCATTGTTGTTATACTAGAGAGAGCACCACCAAAATTATTTCTCTAGACTCTTAAAGTCAACTCAAATTGGGTATGCTTAGCAAAAGATTAATGAAACGAATAAGTCACCCTCGATACAAGCCTCCTTTGTTTACCCTTCAAGCGTCATATCAGTACTATCACACGCATGCGAAGGCCAAGTTTTCAAGTCTCATACTTGAAGCATTATTATATAGGTAATACCAGAAGAAACAATTTTTTTTCGTACAAAAAAAAAAAAGAGCAATTCATCTTATAAAAAGTCAGATGGCCTTAAGTTTTTTCTCATTCGAGTACGCAAGATGTGATTTACTTGTTTCCTTCATATGAAGTTACATAATTTGATACTTTTTTCAAGAAAATATCCAATAATTTTTGTTTATTAATTTTGTTAAAGGGTCTTGATTAAGTCTAATATCTAGTGACACTAGACTCGTTGAGATTGTGACATATATTTATTTTTGGACACATATCACCATTTTAATAGATCTAGTGCACTAAAAGCACTAAACCCAAACTGCCCTCTTGATTAAAAATAGGTGCTTTCATGTAATGAGAAAAAGGACGAGATATGAGAATCTAACAATTGACTTTGATAACAAATATTAAATAACAAGAATAGTCAAGTACCTCCTAACAAATTCCTACCCGAGTCTTTAGTTGCAGCAACTATTTTGGACGTCCTCTTTATGTGCCGGGCCACTTCCATATGGGGATCTTGTAGACTCGTACACATATTGGATCCGCATTTCACTCTAATAAAAGAGGTTCATTCATAGAATGCAATAGTGACAATTATATACACCTTTTTTTTTTTTTGAGAAACAATTATTATACACCTTGACAGCACAAATAAAGCCACTAAGTTGCAATAATTGAAAGGGGGAATAAATGGGAATAAATAATGCCACTAAGATGCCTCTTGACCAAAAAAAAAAAATGTCACTAAGTTATAAGACTCTTGACGGTGCAGTCTATCTTAATTGAGATAAAATATATATATATATATATATAAGAAAAGGCCAATAAAAAACCATAGGCAACAACTTTAAAAAAAAAAAAAAAAACCACATATATTATTAAGATTTAAGAAAAATTAACAACTCGATCGTTTGTCTCAAAAAAGAAAAAGAAAAAGAAAAATTAACAACCAGAGAATATTGTGCTTATTTAAAAGATGGCAGCAAAGAATATTATTATTAGATTTTCACACTGTGCATCATGCTTGCAAGTTTGGACTTGAGACTCCGTGTTCTACCAACTAAGTCAGCCGCCTAGTATTTGCGTCAAAGTCATTGCTCTAAGTTCTGAATGATAAGTCTGAACTGCAAATGTGAAACAATTCCGTAAGTCTAAAATCCTCCCTACCCAATTTTTTTAGTTCTCAGAGGAGGAAGTCAATCTGTCAATATCTTATTCTTATGAAATTTATGATCAACAATGGCATGCCATCGTAGGCTTATATTTTGCTAATTTTAATGTTTTCGTGACTTGAACATAGTTGAAAAAGAGGAGTCTTGAATTTAGTCCTTCTGAAGGGGAAGAAATTTCCAAATTTTGGTATTCGGTAAGTTATAAGATTACATCGTGAATTTAGTCCTTACAAAAACAACGTTAATGCAAGAGTAACAGAATTGAAGTGTTAGTAGAAGAAAAAATTCCCAATTTTTTGGAATTATGTAAGTTATAAGGATACACATATGTAATCTATCTATATAAATATATAAATATATATATATATATATAATAAAAAACGTTTGGCTTATTGTTGTTGTCGACATTATAATATTTTGCTATATAAACTTTTGATATGTAAGTTATATATTTTTTAATTTTTTTTTTATATATTTAAAATAGACTAGCTAGCCATTAACGGAGGGATTAGCAACCAAAACGAACCTCAAACGTTAGGAAAGCGAATCCGATTTTTTAAATGTTAGATAGTAGAATCAAAATTATCATAAATTTTAAAAGTGTAATTTGCATTTTAATCTTACAACTACCGAGGAAGAAAGATGCAATATACCCAAACACTACTTTTACCCCTAAAGTTTGTCATGTTTTCACATATGTTGCTTAAATTATAAAAGTAGCAATCAAATATTTAAGTTAAGTAGGATAAATGATTCAATTTGGTCATTACCCTAATTTCGAAATTGTCTTGTGATAGGATACATTTATAATGATAAAAAAATACTTTAAAAAATGTCTATGTGACTTAAGAATTACATGCCAATAATTTTTGTAAGGATGAAAATTTGAACTTGCCCTCACGAGTGCACAATTCGACCCATCTAAATCAGGTGGGAATGGGAATTTTTTCTTCAGAGCTGCACCAGACTCGTTCCTATTTTTTATTTTTTAAATTATGTATAGTGTATAGATAAATATTTTTTGTTTTTTTTATTAAAAAAGACGTGTGTGATATTTAGCCTTTTTTGATACAAGATAGCCTTTTTTATAATGTCATTTATTGTTATACATACTTTGACGTCGTCCTAAATCTGCCCCTTGCCAGAGCTAAGTTCAAGTGTCACAAATTGACATGACATTGACGTGGAATAAAATGATGGCATAAATATTTCCCATGGTAGGAATCTGAATCTACTAAGGGAGTGTTTGGATCCGGCATTTCTGTGTTTCTGCGTTTGCGCTTTCCTCTTTCTTCTTTTTTTTTTCTTTTTTTTTTTTCTTGCTGCTACACGCGTTTCAGAGGGACAAAATTACTGTTCATCACCATTCACACACTATTCATGTATTGTTCACGGGACCTACAACAACTTTATTAGAAAAAAATATATTAAAAATGGGTCTCATGGCATTATTCACCAATTTAAAAATTATTTTGCTACAATATTTTCAGTTTTCAATTTTCAATAAAATAAGTTATATGCAAACGAACCCTAAATTACTATATTTTATATTCATCCATAATTGTCAAATCATGAATCGTATCGTGAATCAATTTTTTATTTTTCTGTATCATATATCGTATCGATTCATGTATCATAAGATACACAAACACCTAATAAAATTATAAAATAATTATAAATATACATATATAAAAGGTATATTCATTATAAATTCAAAATATATTCAACTAATGACTAATTTAATCATTACTTATGTAATAAAATTTAACAAATCTAACTAAATAAATCAAATTAACTTATGTTTATAACATGCACATTCAAATTGATTAAACTCAAAAGTAATACATGATATATGAACCAAAATAATAATATATTTTCATCATCTTGGCTAATCAACTCCATTTAAGTCAATGTTATCATCATGTTCAACAGCTTGCAAAATTATTTTTTCATAGACATTTTCTTTATTATTATCAACATTTACTCTTTTTTTTTTTCTAATAATTTTTTCTTGGCATTCTAGCTTTGTAGACTCAAAATAATAATAACAAAATAAAAAATAATTATATTTTCATTTAATACATTATTAATAGAATAGAAAATAAATTTGCACATAAGAAAGTGAGTGTTATGAGTAAGTCTAAATCTTGTAAGAGAAAGAGAAGGGAGGAAAAAACTTATGGACTTGCTATTTCATTAGACTCAATTAAGTTTCCTAATAATTTTGTGTTAAGAAAGTCTAACAGCTTGTTTAAATCAAATAAAACCACAAATTTTAACAAAAAAACCCATTTTAAACCCACATGTTTATGTATCGTATGATACGTACGATTCACCGATATGATATGATTTATACGATATGCACTTATGTGTCGGATGATTCATGAGCACTTACGATATGCCCTTACGATACAAAACTTTTTATACACGATACAATACATATCGCATATCGTACGATACTGACAACTATGTACTTATCTAATGAGAAAATGTTAGGAATAAATAAAAAGGAAGAATATAGAAGCAATTATTTTCTAAACTTTTGAGACTTTAACAACCAAATTGGAAAATAGAAAAACTTTAAGAATAAAATTCAATTATTTAAAAAAAATATTTGATTGCTACTTTTGAAACTTTAAGAAATTAACATATTGAAAGCAAAACCAATTTAAAGAACCAAGAGTGTTGTTTGTTGAAAAAAAAAAAAAAAAAACTAAAATAGTAGAAACATAACTGTGGAGGAGGATTTGTTCAAGCTTGCAAGCAATTAGTCCACTTTGGAGCCAAAGAACCCGCACGGCTCTTTATTCTTTCAAGCGACATGAGCAGTTTTTGAGACTTGCTCCCACATCGAAGAAACTCTCACGTGGTTAGGTGGTTAAATATCAAGATCTCACAAGCAAAATATCTAATACTTAAGTTTTGACAAATAAAATCTCATCTGAATGCAATGAGAAGACCTTTCTCTTAAGAGGAAATTTTTGCATATGACAATGTCTAAAATCTTTGGAGCCAAAATTTGAGGTGTCCCTAACATTTTCGTTCTTTTTCTTTTTCCATATATGTTTTTCACCATAAACAAACACAGCCTTAACAAAGAGAATCAACAACACGATTTACATCCCTTCAAACCCAACTAAATGCACATGAATCAAATTTATGATCAAGCTCTGCAGTATTGCTTGCTCGACAGTGCAGAAAACTAGAAATAGACCACTCCACATTAGATAAGCTAGAATTCAAAGTATCAAAACTAGTTTTGGGATCTCCTCCCACGATAATCATGTTGGAAAATACCAATAGTTACCATTATATGTTTATTAATAAATCATAGTCACATCTGCTTTATCACTGTTGGAAGTACTATTAAGTTATCAACTACACTCACATATGCAGTCCAATAAAACACAGCACTAATAAATGCAGGGTATTTCCCATAAAAAAAATAAATAAATAAATGCAGGGTATTCAATTTACAGTATAATAAAAAAAAAAAAAGTTTATAATATTCTAGTTCTAACTACTTGGCAGTTGACACTCACATGGTTGACCACTTGACCCACCTACCACTAGATGGGTTATGCACTTTCAGGCACTCATCCAACGGTGGTGGATCGGTAAACCAAAACCTGGTTTGCTAGCAGCTAGTTGCTACAACTACACGCCTTTTGCGAGCCCTATTGAGTATTGACCAATTCTAATAGGGAAACCAATGAAGCAGTCAAATTTGGTTGTCTTGATTTTTTTTTTTTTTTTTTTTTTTTTTTTTTTTTGAGGGAAATGCTTGTCTTAATTCTTAATAAAACACAATTTGTGTATTGCACAGAAATAAAATAAGGTACGAATATAATGATGTTAGGTGAGATAAATCATGCATAGAAATTCCTTTATAATTTGACAAATCCACCAGATCTACGGCTGAGAGTCCATTAAGTTAGTTCTCCGAATATTATGATTTTGCGCTTTTTTTTTTTGTTTGATACGATGATTTTGCTTTTTTATTATTAAAGTAATCTCGGTTTCCTACCGAAATTAATGGCCTAAAGCTAAAAGTTTGCATCGTTCACGTTTGGAGATTATGATACAGCGTCGGCAGTGATATGTGAGCTACCAGATTTACTACTAATGTAGCACTGACATTAACAATCAATTTAAGTACTTATATATATATATATATAATAAGTAAAGTTGAGAGAAACTTAGATTAAAATTTTAAATTAAAGTTTCAATTTTGCGCCACATTTATTTATAAAGAGTTATATTTTTTAATTTTAAAATCAAATGTGGGACCACATCATAAATATTCATCTAAATGAGTTATTAAGTACAAAAATTAAAGAGTTTAGAATAAATGAATTATAAAATAAAAAAATGTGCTTCACAATAATTTTTTTTTTTTAAATGGACAATTTACATTTTATACATAATAATATCCCTACAATTTTTTTAAAAAAAGTTAACAAAATATAAAAATAACTATAAATAATATTTAAATTATATATATAAGAATTATATTATGCATCTTATTATATATCTTTAAGTATATCCATGAGGTATAAATTAGTTTATAAAATAGTTGAAGCCTACCAAATACATTCACACTTCTCGGACCCACCATCACATCTCACCACGTGGATGAGTTGTAGCATAAATTGTACCATTTTATGTGTCCTAGCATTACTCATAATTTGTCACCTACCACTATGATTGTGAACTCTACTTAAAACATTGCATCACATGTGCCAAATTTTTAGCATTTGACACACCAAACACTAAAAGCCAACCCTCATGAGACCTTTTAAATACTAAAATATTTGGCATTTCTATAGTACAGTTCTATCTATGGCACTATATATCATATGTTATATTTTTTTTTTGTATTTTTTAATCAATTTTTTCTTTTCTTTAGTAATATATCTTTACTTTTATCTCTCTCTCTCTCTCTCTCTCACCCATCCACTCTTCGTCATATTCATTATCTCACCCCTTGAATATTGACTGAACCCATCTAATAAAGTAAGAATAAAAAATTAATTAAAAATAATAAAGAAAGAATATTAAATAAAATGGTAAAAAAAATAAAACATGTGATGTGGAATGTATTGTAAAATGGTGTGTTAAAATAGAAAAAATCAACTTTTTTATATGTAAAAATAACTTCTTCTTTTTTTTTTTTTAACAATACTTGATGCTAATGTTCTTAAGCACTATCAGGTGTGCTAAATGCTACATTTTTAGTATTTAGCACACCAAACATCAAAAACACCCTTACATCAAGGCCTGTTTGGTTGTGTTGTTTAAACAACAGTTTTCATAACATGTATTTTCACAATATTTACACAACGTTACTAAAACAACATTATCAAACGGTCCCTAGATCTCTCAAATACTAAAAAAAAAAAATTAGCATTTGCCATAATACACTTTTAAATAGAAGTGTAACTGTCATCGTAAAGTGTCTATTAAAGATAATTTATTGTGTGGTTTACCTAATAAAAAATTAGTATAAATTGATGAAATAATTGAAAATAGTACTGAAGTGACAAGCAAAACTCAAAAAGTTTGCTTTATTTGCTCTACACCTTATAAAGTTAGTCAAAAAAATGTAACAAAAAATTAACTTTATTGACATAAAGTAGTTTCTTTAGGGGCGGCATTTGCCGTGCCCTTATTTTTTTTCTTTTTTCTTTTCCTTTTCTCTCTTATCTCACATGTCAGAAGTCTCATTTTTGTGGTTGAAAATTTTTTTGATTCCTTTTTTTAACGTCAGTTGCTCTATACTTTGTGTCTAAGTTTTTTTTTTTTTTTTTTTTAAAAATAAAAGGTTGATATTATTTTAGGTTATTTTAATGTTGAATTATTAAAGGAAGAGATATAATGTAGGTGAAGTGTAAAATGATGTGTTAAAATATGTAGGGTAAAATGTAAAATTGACTTTCTAAGTTTCTTTAGATTTTATTTCAGTCCTCTAACTTTGTTTTTATTCATTTCAGTCCTCTAACTTTTAAGTTTATTCAATTAAGGTTTTTCAATCAACTTTTGTTATATATTGTGATTAATTTTTCAATTTTTAAAATTTTTCTTCACATTTTTTAATTAAAAAATTCAATTAATAATTGAAAAATATTTTCCAATTTTTTTTTAAATTTTTTTTTTTTTAACAAAAGTTAACGAAAATGCCTTAATTGAATAAATTTGAAACTTAGAGAACCGAAATGAACAAAAGCAAAGTTAGAAGACCGAAATGAAATTTGAAGAAAGTTAAAGGGTCAGTTTTGGATTTTAGCCAAATATATAAAGTAAATTTTTTGAATGTCAAAATAACAGTTTTTTAGAATATTTGATGTTAGTGCTCTTATACTCCGAAAATTAAATACGAAAATGCTAAAAGTATTATAAATTTCAGAGTTTTACGTTACCTGGAGAAGCACATGTTGATATGTTTATAAGGAGTGACCTCCTTTTAATGTGACGGTGCATTTTCCCTACCAATGTATGTTTTGGAGTAAAATAAATCACTGTGATCTAATGAAGTCAAAGATAACTATATTTACACACATTTTTACCACTTATAACTCACCATGTGGCGAGTTGTGGCACAAATTGTGCCATTTTATGTGTCCCTAATTATAAGCTTGCTACATGCCGACCTAACCCATCGTTGTCGTTTTTTGTTTCTCGAAAGATCTGTTGTTGCCATTTTGACAGATGCGTTTAGTTATAATGCCCTATCAAAAAAAGGAGATAAAGGGTGCATTTGAATTTGGATGAAAATTATAAATTATTTTACTATTGGCTTATTTTTGTTACTATTCATAGATCTCAATGCACTTTTTGGTACTATTTATGGGCTACACTGTACTATTTCAACTAATTTTTACTTTTATTTATACTACTTTCAGCAATAAATTTTCAGTTTCAGCAAAATAAGTGGTACTCAAACAAACCCCTACCGTTAGTTTGTCACGATGGCTGTCAACATTTTTTTTTCTCAACCTCATTGCCACCATTTATTTATTTATTTTTATTTTTATTGAGAATCCATTTAACATTGATATTGTATATTTGTCCTTCAATATATAGACAGTAGTCGTTTGTGAGTCATGACACCACCAAACTTGAAATTAGTCAATTATTAATAAAATTGTTTAATTTTTTTTTGAGAAGAATTAAAATGTTTAAATTTATATCTATATAACATAATTATTTGTGAGATTTTTTTTGGAATTTTGATTAATATAGAAATAATATAAAGTGAAGTTTCGGCTTTAAAAGGTAATGTGTATTTTGAATCAAACAAAAGAGAAAATGTTTTTTTTTTTTCCTTAAAAAAATTATAATGAGTCACCGTTGTTACTAAATTGATCATTTTGAGGTATAGCACATATATGACTAGTGTTTTTATTTTTTAGGTTATTGCAAATGGTATTAGAATTGGCATGCAAGCCTGATAACCCCGTGTGAGTTCAGAGACACTACCCCACAAAGTAGACCCTAATGAGGAAGTTGGAGATTTAAGTGGAGGAGTTTGTGATGTCCCATATTGATTGAGTTTGTGATAAGTCCCACAATTGGCATATACTTGGTCAATATGGACTTTGTTAACTACTATAAGGAGTCTTAATTGTAATTAGATTAGTTATTTTAAGGTATAACGTATATGTGGCTAGCGTTTTTTCTTGGGCTATTACACTTAGGGGTGTTCATGAGTTGGGTTGGGCGAGTGCAGGAAAACATTATTAACCAATTCACTAGTGGCGGATTGAGAAAATTCGAATCCGCCGCTAACCCATCAATCTATAAATACAGTAGCTAACCCAAATTCAATTAAATTGGATAATTGTTTTCTCACTAAAATAAAATAAGAAAATAAATAATTGCAATTTTCATTAAAAAATAATTACAAATACTACATAATTTTTTTTTTAGAATGACTAAAATTTTATCACAATGAAAAAAAAAAATTCAAAGTCTAAAATTAAATGTGCATATAGAGTAAGAATAATAACAAAATTTTAGAGAGAACAGCTATAGTTATTTATTAAGCAGAAACGATAGTAGACTTTATTTATGAAAGATCACATTGTACAATGGGGAAGAGAAAAGATAGGCATTCTTCTAGCCAAACAATGGCATCTTCTTCCTCTTTTGTAGCACTAGCCAAAGCTAAGGCAGCATTGTACTGTTTTAGAGAAGAGAAATGTGAAAATTAAAAATTAAAAAGAAATAGAAAGAGATGAGAGAAATAAAGTGGGCGGGTCTAGTTGTGGTGGGATAGAAATATTTTAATCCCTTAATCAACCCAATTTGCTAAATTATCCATCCAACCTGCCTAACCCAACCTGCATCACTCAATGGAACCGTATAAATTGGGTTGGGTTGGATAGATTGGTGGGTTAAGCAGTTTTTTTGCACAACCTTAATTACACTCTCAACTAATTGGAACATTTTATTTGTCAAACAAAACAAAAGAATGACCCATTTGGAAGCAAAAATTGGTCTTAGTTGCAACCTCACTTCTTTCTCTCATCATTTCTGGTAAAGTTGGGGGGGGGGGGGGGAACCCTAGCTTTCCATACTGGGTTAGTGTGATGTTGTTATACCAAATTTTTTTGGCTTATTGTTGTTTGAATTAGAAGATAATGGACATGATTCCCACCATTAGGCAATGGTAGATCTTTATCTTCCTGTAGCATCGTTCATTCTTCTTCTCCTTGTTATCATTTTTTTTTCTTTTGTAGATAATGAATGAACTTATCTACCAAAATCTACCACATTTTTGGGTGCCCATTTTTGCTCCCAATTGCTTAATCAATTATTTAGGGTTGTAAATGACTAAGCTGTTTATGAACAACTCAAGCTCGATTTGGGAAAAAAAAAACTTGTTATGTTTGTTTGTTTATGAAACAAACCAAGCTTAAGCCCAAATTTAGACTTGACTATCAAACGAGTCAAGCTCAAACATAATAGCATGTTTGTGAATAAACTCATATTTAGCTATATATGATATTATGTTTTTATATGTATACTTGTATAAAAATATACTTATATAGACTTAATATTTGATTGTATAGGTTTTTAAATAAGTTCATATGATATCAAATTATTATTTGTAGTTTATCGATAATATAAACAGTTCATTTGTAAAAAAAAATTGATAAATTTGTGAAGAAGTAACAAATTTTAGCCATTGTTTTATTATATATGGGAAAATAATAAGTTTATCTAGTAGCTTGAGCTTGTTCAACAAGAAAATAAACTAAACTTGAATATGTAATTTTTTTGATGATAAATAAACTTGACTCATATTTGAAATAGAATTAATTAAAAAAGCTTGAACTTTTAATACTTGGTTTGACTTGGCTTGTTTATGGTCATACAATCACTAAAAATTTCTTTATGTCTATGAGAATTTGGGTATTTTTTTCCCCTTTTGTTTTCCTTTTTTTTTTTTTTTCTTGTGTTCATATAACATCGTCTCTCTCTCTCTCTCTCTCTCTCTCTCTCTCTCTCTCTCTCTCTCTCTCTCTCTCTCTCTCTCTCTCTCTCTCTCTCTCCCCTCTCTCCTTTCCTCCTCTCTCTCTCTCTCTCTCTCTCTCTCTCTCTCTCTCTCTCGTTAACACTTTACCATTATTAGATTTGGTGAGATGACACATTCTAAACATTTTAAAATTAGGTGGCATATCATAAGCCATATATTTGGGTAGTTCTTAGCCCTGAAATGGACCTTCTTTATTGCACCCAAAAAAAAAAAAAATTATGAGAATCCAAAATTTCCAATTTCCACATAAGGCTTAAACTCCAAAAGTCATATGCAACCAAGCATAATTTTTTTTTGAAGGAATAAAGAATAAATACTAGTGTAGGGTGGTGGGCTCAGCAGTACGTATCTATGTATATATTGGGTTGGTAGCCCAATCCGAGGACATTAAGTAGTCCGAGGACGGGGAAACACTGTTAAAGGAGTCTGTGTTAATGAATGAAAAGGTAAGTTATGGTCATGAGATTCAAAGAAAGTGATCTGAGGAGGGATGCCTGTTTGGTTGATCGAAGCTAAAGTTTGAAGCTATGATCTGCCTTCCAGGGCAATATTCTAGGAGGTTTTATTGGTAAGGATATACATTTAGAAGGTACAAGACAAAGGAGGACTATGAAATATCTAAGAGAAAGCTACTACCACCGCATTGAATGCTTTGTAGCTAACTCTTTAGTCACATTAATAAGGAACTAATATCTAAACAGTAATTTTCAGCCTTACAGCTACTCCTCAAAGACTTCATGAAGGTGCTGATGGGACAAGGATCAACACTAGTAATCTAATCTACACATGGAGGGTAGAGATGAAGGGAGGAGAAAGATATAAAACAGAGAGAAGATCCTAAGAATGGGGGATCGGAGAATTGAGAGAGAAATACTGTAGAAATAAGAACTGTACTTGTAATCAACTTCAAGAATTATATACAAGAACTGATTTCCTCGGACTGTGTCGATGATGATTTTCTTTAGATAAAACAAGTCTATTTTTACTTTGTTGTCATTTGGATCCACTATAATTGTTACCCAACTCATTAGAGCCTAGTTTTTCAATTCACTCTCTACAAATTTATTGTATTAGGCTATTTGGGCTTAGATCCTTTTAACTTTTGGGCTTAAGACACAAATTGCATCCTTACAACTAGCATCTCCAAACGAAAGGCATTAAAGATTCATTAGTCTACCTAACAATAAAATTATATTTTCATTTTTTTCAACAAGCACTTTGGTTAGAACTTTAAGACCAAAAAATGCCCTACTTTACCTGACTTGTCTTGCCCTGCATAATCTCGAAAAGGTGATGAGATGAGATAGAGTTTTGCTCTCCCTCCATCCTGAATTTATATATAAATAATATATTTAAATTATTTATACATATAATTTAATTTGCAAAAAAAAATATCCTAGTAATAATTTGGTTGCTTTTTCCCTTTGTTATCTTAATCTCTTAATGATCCAACCCTACTCCATTGTCATCCATGCCTTTAATGAATTTAGTTAAAAAGAATAAAAAAAGGGAAATTGTATAATAATAATGATAATAAAATTTTCTATAAATAGAATCCAAACATACGCACCCAACTTAGTGAGAATATAGGTTCTAAACCAATCTCTGCCACCCTAAACCCATCACCACTAACAACCCTTTACCCATACTCACCATCCACATCACTCATTGCCTGAAACCCATTACAGACCCACAAACCAAGACTTACCACAGATGAAGCCACCGTTTGTGTGAGAGAGATTTTCAAGAGAGTGATCAAATTAAAAAAAAAAAATAACTTAGGGTCTCTTTGGTGGGAGGATTTTTATTTTTATTTTCAAAATAGTATGAAATTTTTTTTCAAAAATTGAAATTGAAATTGAAACTAGTTTTTAGATATTATTTTTTTACTATAAGTGTTTGGCTCCAAATTTTAAGAACAATTTTTAAAATACTGAAAATAAAAGATAAATTTTTGGAAGATCATTTTTAATTTTGAGATTTTTTTTTTTTAATAAAAAATTTACAAAAAGTAATGTGGATTACTTTTTAATTTTTCTAATAATGATTGGCGAATAGAGCTCATGCACATATTATTATTATTATTATTATTTGATGGTGATGAGTTTCAAATTCGAAACATCATTGTAGGGGTGTTGGGCCTAGGCGCTCATCATCTATGTATATATTGGGCCTGGGCCCAATCCGAGGACGTGAAGTCATCCGAGGAGGAGTAAACATTGTCAGGGGAGTTCATGTTAGTAAATGAAGAAGTTAGTTTTGGTCATAAGAGCCTATGAGGGTTACCTGAGGATGAATGCCTCCTCGGCTAACCAAAGCCGAGGTCCGAAGGGGCGGTCTACTGTCTAGGGGAACATTCCAGGAAATTCTGTTGATACGGATAAGCATTACAGAAACATAGGATGGGGGGAGTCCTAAAATATCTAAGGAGAAAGTTGCTACCACCGCATTGAATGCTCTGTAGCTAATCCTTTGGCCGTATTTATGTGGAAGTGATACCTGAATAGTGGTTTTCAGCTTTACAGCTACTACACATAGGCTTCAGGAAGGTGTTGATGGGACAAGTATCAACACTGACCATTTGGCCTGCACATTGAGGGTAGAGATGAAAGGGGAAGATAGTATAAAAGAAGGAGGAGGCAATGAGAGAGGGAGGTGGAGAAATTAAGAGAAAAATACTGTAGCAATCAAGAACTAAATCTGTAATCCAATTTGAGAGAAATATATAAGAATTGATCTCCTTAGACTTTGTTGAGGACGATTTTCTTTAGTTTAAATCAATTTATCTTCATTTTTTTTTCGTCTGAATCTATTTTACTTGTTGTCCAACTTATTAAAACTCAGTTTTCCAACCTACTCTCTACAAATTCATTGTATTGGGTTTTTTGAGCCTAAGTTCTACACCACTTGGGCTAAGGACCCAAATTGTGTACTTACAATCATAATTTTTTTTTTTTGGTGGTAATGTTAAGCTTCTTAGTTTAAGAGATAAAAAATTTTGGACAAATATGCTAGGTTTACTATTTTCAGTTTACTTACAATTATGCTATTAAAAACATTTTTTATATATTGAAAATATCTTCTTAGCTTATTTGAATAGGAAAAATAGAAAACAATTTTCTTACAGCTGTATTTGGAGAATATGAGCCAAGCAATATATTTAAGACAGAAACCCAAGTTTTCAAAAAAAAAAAAAATTGAGTTGAAATCCTCTTACCAAACATGCCTCTTAGAGCACTCATAGCAGTGGTGCTATATAGCTATAATGCTAAAATATAGCTCCACAAATACAAAAATGTTGCTACAGCAGTGGAGCTAAATCTAAAAATTTTAGCTCCACTGCTACAGTACACATCTATAAATAGATGTGTATTGTTTATGAGAGCAAAAAAAAAATAATATTATTTTATTCTCCTCCCAGTTAAAAAATTATTTCTTTCTCTCTCTCACTTTGTGCCTCTCTTTCTCTCCCAAATCACTCAGCTCTCACTCCGTGCCTCTCTTTCTCTCCCAAATCACTCAGCCTCCTCTCCCAAATCACTCAAGCTCTCATCCTCTCTCAGTCACTCCCGACCCAACCGTCCTTCTCACTCTCCCAAAACTCTCTCACGCTCTCGTCCTTTCTCAGTCACTCCCGACCCAGCCGTCCCAAGGCCCCAAATCACTCACCGTCACTTCTCTCTCACCGTCACACTCTTAATCTCCCTTATTCACCGCCGCCGGCCTGACCCAACCGTCCCAAGCCGCCGATAAACTCACCGTCACTCTCCTCTCTCACTGTCACTTTCCGATGTAGCGTAATCGGAAACCAAAGCATTGACGAGGATGTTGACAGCGTAGGCAGCATCGACGCATTGGTTTGTCTCCGATTTGTGCTGGGTTTGTCTCCGGTTGGTGATTTTGTTTGGTCTGGATTGAGGATTTGGGTTTTTTTTTTTTTTTTTTTTTTTTTTTTCCAATATGAGATAAACATTTTTTTTTTTGAAAAAACAATAATACTTATTAAAACACACAAATACGAAAGTAGTATATAGAATTTTTTGTAGTGGTACTCTGGTTATGTAATATATTATAAGTAAAAACTTAAAAAATGTAATAATAAAAATATTTTTTTACTATCTTAACTTTTACATCGAAGTTGCTACTTAATATGACATGAATTGTTATTGAAAATATATTGCATTATATGTTGCCCTATTGCTATTGGCCAATTACTATAAAAGAAAACAGTTAATAGTTTAAGTAATTTAAGTTAGATCATATGTGACAAAGTTATTATTAATGGTTACCCTATTACTATATATCCAAAAAAATCTGAAAATTTAAAATTACAAAAAAATAAAAATAAAAATAAACAGGATAGTGTACGTACGACATGGTGAAAAAAATATATAACTACCACAAATCGTGAAGTTAATATTCAATTTAACATGAGTTATCAGTGGATGTGACAAAGTTACTATCATGTGTTATCATCATGATTTTAAAAATTGGATTTTACTAGCAAGTTCAATGGAGCACCATGCCCAATCCGGTTCTATAAAAACTGTCAAAAGACTCGAAATCATGGTTCAATTGGTAAAAACTGAGAACCAGACCCTTTTTTTAGTTCTTTAATCTTTTTGGTTTTTAAAACCATGGTTATCATGTTATTACTGACCAAAAGTGACCAAACATGGGGAAAAAATTGTAACATGAAATGTGACAAAACCAAGTATTGAATTCAAAGCAATTGTCTTATTGTATTTTTAATATTGGTAATGGGTCTTTGTTGTATTTTGTAACGCTCTTGTGTTTGATTGACTTTGGATTTATGGTAATTGTGACAAGTTTTTCTTATAGGAATTCCCATCAATGGATTGACCCCTAATTTGTATGGATTTTTGAGAGAGAGAGAGAGAGATGTTGGAAAAAAAAAAGGACAAAATGGATTTGCATTACTCCAATTAGCATTTAAAATTAATCCCAACGCTAAGCAAGTTTGATATAGTTAGCAATTTGTTTTAGTGACCATTTTGGTTTTTCCATCAGTACAAAATATTTTGGTATTCGTCTAATCTAGTATGTGTGTGCACTGTGCACGTGTAAGTAAGTTCTAAATACTGTTTTGATTTGTCCATTAAAACATTATATTTTGGTTTCAATCTAATCTGGCGTGCGTATATTATATTTTAACATCTCATTACATAACAAAGAGTTTATTGTTACAAACAAACAAAGAGCTTATTGGTTTAGGATTAGGATGAATCAATAATTGAGCCTCTTAGCACAAAATTTCAAATAACAACAAAGTTTTTATTTTCTTTAAAAAAAAAAAATACGATGAATCAAATCAATTGCTCGTGACAATAATATTAAATCAAGCAATCAGGTAGAGTAGATTTTGAAAGAGTGAGGCTTACAGTCCCAATGATAAGTGGGTCATGACTCATGATTAAGATGGTTCATTATTACATTTGAATAAAGCTTTTCAATGAATCCCATCAAAAAAAAAAAAAGCTTTCAATGAAGTTTATCGGGTAGCAGGTCATGCCGTCATGGTATCAATCAGGAAATCAGCCAAAAAAGCAAGTGCCGGAAGCTCTCCTCTTTTATCAGAGCCAGGTTTCGATCCTGGGACCTGTGGGTTATGGGCCCACCACGCTTCCGCTGCGCCACTCTGATTTGTTATTAATCTTTCTGAAGTTTTATTATATAAAGCATTATAATCTGTCTTACTTTTTTCAAATCGCATGCAATTTTCTTTTCCTACTCCCCATGCAAGCATCATTGTTAATTTTTTTAGACGATTTTGAACAAAAATTAAAAAATATATATATATATATATATTGAAGGGAGTTTAGATTTATGCTTTATTAATTTTTAATTTTATACATATAGATGGACACAATTAAGAATAACAACAATTGAATATATATACTTAGAGTTAATGAAAAGTTTTTGGGAAAAGTATTCTTTTCACTAAAATCTTTCACACCATGAAATGCAAATAAATAATAATAATTAATTATCATCCGAGTTTTTTTTTTTGTTTTTTTAACAGTTTTGGAGGTCCTCCTCCCCTCCCCCCGAAGGCCTTGGGATCCTTTTATAAACTTTTAGGACCATAGTCTAATAAAATTAATTAATGTCTAATGATAATGGTAAGAGTAATTATCATAAAACGAAGACATGGTCAAGAAGAAAAAATTGCAAAACAAGCGAGCAGACAACCTAAAATTCAATGGCAATAAAGTGGTAATTACAGAAAAAGAGATATAACCTTCTTACCATTTTTTTTTTTTTTTGGGACAAAGACATGAAGTGTGATAAATCCTTAAAATATGGAGTATTTTATGGTACATGTTTTTTTTTTTTGCTTGTACCAAACCTATCTCATCTAGATCGTAAACATAGATATTACCTTATTTAAGATATATTTTATTATAATAGATGAACGGTTAAGATTAAATAAGATATTACCTTATTAAATGACAAATAATATTACATGCTGATTCTCAACAAAAAAAAAAAAATTACATGCCCAAGCAATTGAGGCAATAGCACGTGGCAAATGAGTTGTTTTAAATATGAACATGGGGTGATGCAGTGTTGTTTGGAGGTCTTTTCGAGCTTCGATTTCTTCAAATTTGATGTCCTTGGAAAGTTTTAGATGTCTAGTTTTCATAGGCCTTGTTCGATTTTGAGTTACGGTCACCAAGATATCGCATTTGGAAGAGAGGCGGCGCAGCATTGGAAATTCTGCAACACTTTTCTTAAAAATTCATTTCTCTCAATCTGTGATAGATATCATCAAGCCTTTTTTGTAAGATGTAGTTGAGACATTACTTCAATCTTGTTCATACGGATTGCCCTAATTGTTTCTTAGTTGGTACTTTTTTTTCTTGTGAAAACGGCCTAAAAACGACCCCTTTTGACCTGAAATTAGTGAAACATTTAAACAGGGTTTCAATATATTATTTATATCTCATCTGTTTTAGCTTCGATTTTGGCTTGCGAACTGTCATTTTGAAGGGAAAAATATGACCTACAAGATGGTTCAAAATTTATCCCGATCAGACAGTCTAATCAAAAAGTAAATTTTTTGACCATCCTCAATTAGGATTTTTAGTCTAATTCTTGTCAGAAGTGACTAAATTGGTTGCAATTTTTTGCTTCACCATTCGATCATATTGCATTTATTTATTTCGCCTTTTTGACTTTAAAAACATGATTTTCACCCTTTTTAAAATTTTAAGCATTATTTTGACGCGTTAATCGGGGCTGAACAAAATACAGTATCGACAATATTGTACTATACTCTTATATATAATAAAGATGTAGCCCTTAAATATTTCCTTCGGAGATGTATGCCGATAAGGCTGAACCATGTAACCCTCATGTTCTCAGTGTTCCATTTCAATGCTTCTTACTCCGCATCCACTCTAGTGTATACAACATGGTATACACATCTACATGTTAATATATTAATAGGGTTGGTTCACAGGTCAACACATTTTTGCTTTAGATAAAAATATTCGAGGTCAGGTTGGGTCCAATTTTGCCATGTCTTTCCCCACTTTTTTCATGTCTAGTGGGCTAGTGGGCCGGTGGCTATTTTATTTAATTATTTATTTTTGAGAATTTGGTGGCTATATAATTCAATTATTACAAATTAGACTGGATAGACTTAAAAGAGTCCGTTTGGATAGCATTTATTATTGCTGAAAGTTGATAAAAACTGATTGTTGCTGAAAACACTGTAGCAAAATAATTTTTAAATGTGTGAATAGTATTGTGGGACCCACTTTTAATATTTTTTAATACATAAACAGTGTATAAACAGTGCATAAACAGTGCACGCACTGTTCATGCACAGTAAATTTTGTCCCCCAGTCAACAAATGCGGCAAAAAAAAAAAGAAAAAAAAGAGCAAAACGCAACTTTGAGCAACAAACCCTCCTATCCAAACGCAGTTTATAGGGTCCGTTTGGATAGCACTTATTGTTGCTGAAAGTTGCTAAAAATTGATTGTTGCTGAAAACACTGTAGCAAAATAATTTTTAAATATGTGAATAGTGTTGTGGGACCCACTTTTAATATTAAATATTGTGTGAACAGTGCATAAACAGTGCGTGAACAGTATATACACAGTATATGCACAGTAAATTTTGTCCCCCCAAAGTCAAAAAAACCGGCAAAAAAAAAAAAAAAAGGAGAAAACGTGAAATGGAAAACGTACCGCCACTTGCCGTGGAATCCAAACACAGGCTATATAAACCGGAGCAGCTCCTTGTTAGCCTCACCCTCCCATTTTCTCTGCGATTTCGAAGCACTTCCTTTCTCTCTCTCCTAACCTCTTCCTCTTCCCTTTTGTAACGAATCTAGCGAGTGCGAGAGAAAGAGAATAGAGAGGCGAATTTTTTGTTCGGATCTTCTTCTCTTTTTTGAGAAGTCAAATCGTTTCAAAGTTTGCTTGGGAAGTGAAAGGCAAAAATGGCAAAGAATGTTGGAATTCTCGCCATGGATATCTACTTCCCTCTTACCTGTATTCAGCAGGTGACTCACTATCTTTCCTCTCTAATTTCTGTGTTTGGATGCTGAGAAAATGTCGGTGATTTTCTGATCCTCAAGTTTGGTAAAAAAATCACATAAATTGACCTCAGCTAATCGAATAGTTCAATCATAAGTTCGGCTTTCTTTATTAATTTTTTTTTCCATTTTTTTAGGTATTATTATTACTACTTTACTTTCCCGAGAATCAAACAGAATCTTGTTTTCCTCTATGTACAGCTTTTATTTCAGATATATGCTGACATTTTTGTGTATATTGCTTTCAAAGTTGGCTCAAGATGCGTGATATTATTATTATTATTATAATATATATATATATATAAGCAAGTGATTTATTATTGTGATTTAAAATTAGTGGTCTAAATTTTAATCTTGCTTCCTTTTATGGTGTTCTGATTTCTGAAGTGTGTGTAAATTCATAATAAGGTTTGGTGAGTTGGTCAAAATTGTGTCTTATTAGAATTAAAAAAAAAATTGTTAGCCTCACCCTCCCATTTTCTCTGCGATTTCGAAGCACTTCCTTTCTCTCTCTCCTAACCTCTTCCTCTTCCCTTTTGTAACGAATCTAGCGAGTGCGAGAGAAAGAGAATAGAGAGGCGAATTTTTTGTTCGGATCTTCTTCTCTTTTTTGAGAAGTCAAATCGTTTCAAAGTTTGCTTGGGAAGTGAAAGGCAAAAATGGCAAAGAATGTTGGAATTCTCGCCATGGATATCTACTTCCCTCTTACCTGTATTCAGCAGGTGACTCACTATCTTTCCTCTCTAATTTCTGTGTTTGGATGCTGAGAAAATGTCGGTGATTTTCTGATCCTCAAGTTTGGTAAAAAAATCACATAAATTGACCTCAGCTAATCGAATAGTTCAATCATAAGTTCGGCTTTCTTTATTAATTTTTTTTTCCATTTTTTTAGGTATTATTATTACTACTTTACTTTCCCGAGAATCAAACAGAATCTTGTTTTCCTCTATGTACAGCTTTTATTTCAGATATATGCTGACATTTTTGTGTATATTGCTTTCAAAGTTGGCTCAAGATGCGTGATATTATTATTATTATTATAATATATATATATATATAAGCAAGTGATTTATTATTGTGATTTAAAATTAGTGGTCTAAATTTTAATCTTGCTTCCTTTTATGGTGTTCTGATTTCTGAAGTGTGTGTAAATTCATAATAAGGTTTGGTGAGTTGGTCAAAATTGTGTCTTATTAGAATTAAAAAAAAAAAAGGTTGGTCAAAATTGTGATCTAATGGTGGCGGTCAACCACAGCCCAGCATGCTTAGGAAGATAGTGTTGACTGTCAAATCTCAATTCTTTTGAGAGTGGCTATTTGTCATGGATTGCATGGCCGATAATTTGAACCTGGTATGCCTCTGTTGGAAACATCAGCAAGTGTTGGGTGAGCTTAAAGCGTCTTTGGCTACATGGCCTATTATTGGGTGTCATGATTTTGGAACTTTTTTGCTAATTGTAGAATGGTACTAGTTATAGTAATGGTAGTTTTTTTTTTTTTTTTTTTTGGGAAATGGATTTAGAGATTGACTGGTACCCATTAGTAGCTAATCTGGAAATTTTTTTCAAGGGGGCTGAGGATTCCAGAAGTTTTAGGTTTTTTGATCTATTTCTCCTTCTTTGACACGGGCTCTCAATGAAACTAATAGCTTGTTAATTCATATTATTACTTAAAAATATTAATACCTTTTGGCATTTGTTTTTTAAAGTATTTTAATCTATTCTTAAAAATATTCATTTAAATATTAATGAATTAAAGTCTCCATGTCATATTTTATGGTATAATTTCAAGAAATTTCCCATCACTCCTTATCATATTGATAAATATATCCTGTGTGTGTATTAGTGCTTCCTAGCCTATCTTAATTTTTTTTTTTTCTTTCCCTTTTTATAATTTCTAGTTGACTTTCAAAATCAATGATAGAAATGGGGATTGTGAATACAAAGTTTAAAAAATTAATATAAATTTTAATGCAAGATATATATGATTGCAAATTCTGCATATTATTAATATTAATTAATAGAGAATTTCAGAAGTAAAATATAACTGAGAAACTCTAATTAACTTAAAATAGAGCTTTAATATAAAAAGGGCTATCTTTGAATTATAAAGAGCTAATAAAAAATTAGTTGAGATAAGGATGACAAACTATCCAATAACAATGAAGAATTTTATACATGGCTGTACTGGGTACCATAATTTGAGATGGGATTTGAGGCAGGTAGAATTCTTATGTAAGCAGGTAGAATTCATGATTTTTTAATGATTTTTTTTTTCAAGATAAAAGGAATAACCAACAATAAAATAATTAAATGTGCCCTGGGAATAACCAAGAAAGTACTAGGCTACTAGCATAGCATGCTCATTGAAATCAGTAATTACATGGTTCCTAAAAAAATATTGATTTTTCAGGTAATAAGGGTGGTCCCATAGTTCTTTTCTGGAATAAGTTATGTAGTCTAGTTAGCATTTTTCAAGTGAACATAATTCTTGCTGGCATTTTATTAACCTGTATGAGTGTTATTGTAAAAAAACTATTAGAATTGCATCACCTGCTGAATGTCTCTTTTCTTTCTATATGGGAAATAGGAAGTATTGGAGGCTCATGACGGTGCAAGTAAAGGGAAATACACTATCGGACTCGGGCAAGATTGCATGGCATTTTGTACTGAGGTGGAAGATGTCATCTCAATGAGGTTGCGATTCTACATTCAACTATCACTGTTTTTCTGCACCTAATGTTACTTTTCATGTTGTCATTGCTTTGAGTCAGAATTAAGTTAAAACATAATCATGATCTAGTGGTGTTCTAGGAAGTTTAAAGAACACCGTGACAATTGAAAGGGAGCCTCATACAAATATAGGAAAGTTCTTAGTCCAAAATGAAAGCCTACATTGAGAACTGAATCCTGTTTGTTCAATTTCAATTGAGGAATGAAAAGACTATTAAATTGTTGAGGAATCATACCAAGTGGATCTTCTATTGGATTGCAATTGACAACCCTTCAGAGGGGAAAAAAAGAAAAGAAAAAGAAATCGAATGAATTGCAGTATGACATGATGTACTGTCCTTTTCATAAATAAATAAAAAAATCATTTATCTATTTACATGTGTGTTAGCCCTGTATTAGTTTATGTTTAATACTTATCCTGGTAGACGTGACCATTAGGAGGGCCCATATTGATTTCTTCTTTTTACATTGACTGTTACTTTGGTATGTCCATGCTTTAAACACTCCGTTGAGCTTCAACTTTAAATTTAATAACAATAATAATCATTCTGATAGCATCTTCAGGAAGTTTTACATTTGTTGGCTCTTCAATTTTCAGCTTGACAGTGGTTACCTCCCTCCTTGAGAAATATGGAGTAGATCCCAAACAAATTGGTCGTCTGGAAGTAGGCAGTGAGACTGTAATAGACAAGAGCAAGTCCATTAAGACCTTCCTGATGGGAATCTTTGAGGTAGACCTCTGAACCATTTAAATACAACATGCTCTTATGATTTGAATTAATTGCTTATTATGGTGATGAAATATGTGACCATATGTTGGTTCTTTGGAATCTAATCCAATTAGAGTAAATGTAGTGGATATACCTATCAAAAAAAGAAGAGTAAATATTGTGGATACTAAAACCTCAGTTGAGGTAGAACCATAGAAGTTATACAAGTGATTCATACAATTCATATGGGCTGAGAATTATGTTGCATTGGTTCTGGAATTGCTTATTTGTTTGTAAATAGTTTGAACAAAGCCTGGTTCCAACCCACTTACTAACTGGCTAATCAAGTGGATTGAAGTAGAATCACACTTACCTTGTTGCAACCCTCTTCAAATTTTTAGAAGCCTAGATTTTACTTGTTGACTCAATACTGGTTTTCATGTAGAGCAGCAGGTTAAAGTTGCCTCTAGCTAGACTGGGTTCTTTTGTATTTGGTTTGGATTCAAAATCATGATTCTTATCTTCTTCCTTTCTAAGCAATGAAATTTTTTTGGGTTTTTTCTTTCTATTTAGATCCCTGATATTGCTCTGCTGTGATTGTTCTTACGATAGGATTCATTTAGTTAGTATTTCAAATCCTATCAATTCTTATGAAACCTTTCTTCAAAGAATATAATTGACTGCTCTACTTGGAATGAACAGAAATGTGGAAATACCGACATTGAAGGCGTTGACTCAACTAATGCATGCTATGGGGGAACTGCAGCTTTATTCAACTGTGTCAATTGGGTTGAGAGCAGTTCATGGGATGGACGCTATGGACTTGTTGTGTGCACTGACAGTGCGGTATGACAATTTCCTTTGGATATTATATTATGCCTTTGAGTATGGTCCAGGCCTCCAGGGACAGATTTGCTTTATTTCTCACATGTAATAAATTATGTATTATGAATACACAAAATTGAAGAATTTCTGAATTTGGAGATGTATTCCTGTTCTTTATTTCACTACTTGAAATAAGTCTGATTCACATAAAATGATTTGTTTGGGGCGATAAATTAGGAATTATCATTTTATGAAGTCTATCATACACCATTTACTGATTGTAGTTTCCTCTATCAGGTCTATGCAGAAGGACCAGCCCGACCTACTGGAGGAGCAGCAGCTATCGCCATCCTAATAGGACCTGATGCTCCTATTTCTTTTGAAAGCAAAGTTAGGGGGTCTCATATGGCTCATGTCTATGATTTTTACAAGCCAAACCTTGCTAGTGAATATCCGGTACTTTTTCCCAAATTCCATTTTACATGGTATTTTTTTCACATATACTGTTGCCATTGGCATTATATTTTGCCAATTTGAAGATTTTTTAACATTTTGATTTTCAGGATTGAACTGTTTCTTTAGCTTTTGGTTGTGAATTTGGCCTGTCATTTGCATGGTATTCAATCAAGAAAATTCATTATCTGTTGAATCAAGTTGCTTGTGGAATGACTCCCATTGATTAATATCATTGCAGGTTGTTGATGGCAAGCTTTCTCAAACATGCTATCTCATGGCTCTTGATTCTTGCTACAAACAAATGTGTAACAAGTAAGATTCTATGGAAGTCTTGAAAGCTTTTAACTATGTTCTAATAGGGTTCTAGAGAAAAATAACTATGTTCTAATAGAGCTTTTGGTGATAAATGTGTGCCATGTAAATTGTCTTACCGTTATGCATTCTGTAGGTATGAGAAACTGGAAGGGAAACAATTTTCTCTTTCTGATGCTGACTATTTTGTTTTTCACTCTCCATATAACAAGGTATATTATGTTGTCAATTTGGAATCATAATTGAAATTCTAAAATGATTAAAGCAATAGCTTATTTATCTAATTCAATTTTTTGCTTTGAACAACTGCAGCTTGTACAAAAAAGTTTTGCTCGTTTGTTGTATGATGACTTCTTGAGAAATGCCAGGTTATTGTTTGTTTTCTTCATCCCTCTAGGAATTATGACATCTAGTTTTCAGAAGTTTTATCTACATTGTGCATGTACTTGGGGATTAATAATATCTGCTTCTATTTGCAGCTCCATTGATGAGGCTGCCAAAGAAAAGTTGGGACCATTTTCGACCTTATCTGGTGACGAAAGCTACCAGAGCCGGGATCTTGAAAAGGTACTCTAGAATTTTGAGAGTGATTATTATTAAAAGAGTGTTTTCTATTCGTTTACTTCCTTAAGATAATTTTGGATTATATCGTTCTTAAGATTGGACACTCTTCCTAATGATCATGTTGATCTACAGGTAACCCAGCAACTTGCAAAGTCCCTATACAATGCAAAGGTGCAGCCAACCACTTTGATACCAAAGCAAGTTGGCAACATGTACACTGCATCTCTCTATGCAGCTTTTGCATCCCTTATTCACAATAAGAATAGTGCATTGGTAATTTTCTAACTGCTTACTAAACTAACAAATTGGTTTCTTCCCTTCAAATGTTCATACTTCATGGTTATTATTAATATTATATTATCTCATGGCTTGCAGGCAGGCAAGCGAGTGATACTGTTCTCATATGGGAGTGGCTCAAGTGCTACAATGTTTTCATTGCAACTCCGTGAAGGTCAACATCCCTTTAGCTTGTCAAACATTGCCAATGTGATGGATGTTGCAAGGAAGTTGAAGTCAAGGCACGAGGTATTTCTCCTATTCTTCTTTTCTGATGCTATTAATTTCCAGGTGTCTTTGTTTGATGTTTTGTTATTTTAGAGATTTATATTTAAGTGTGCTAAACTTTTGACTTGCTTTATTCATTTGCCTATGATTAAAAGGCCATACAGTTTAATACTAAAATTTCGTGTCTCTACAGGAGAAATAATTTTGTGCAAAGAATAATTGGTGGATAGTTAGCCCATAACAGGGGGAAAAAAAAAACCTAGGAATTCTTTAGTAATGAATAATTCCTTCTCCTTTCTAAATTAGTTGGGATTAGTGGTTTTTGTGTATTTTAACGTTGGTGTGGTTTTCATGCAGTTCCCACCAGACAAATTTGTTGAAACTATGCACCTAATGGAGCACAGGTATGGAGCTAAGGACTTTGTGACAAGCAAGGACATTAGCCTTTTATCTCCAGGCACATACTATCTTACTGAAGTTGACTCCATGTATCGGAGATTCTATGCAAAGAAGGACGGGGATAGTACAACTGGCACCCCCTGTGAGAATGGTTCTCTTGTTAATGGTCAGTGAGATGAACATAATACAGCATGTCATGCCAAGAAGTTGGCTTTTGTGTTCTTAATTCTTAGTTGTTATGTGTTCTTTACTTCTTAGTTGTTAGAAGTAAGAAGAATATCATTCCGTAAGTTTGTATTCTAAAGAAATTAGTGTGTTGAGTAGTAAGTGTTGTAAGGTTAATTTATTTTTCCTCATCCTTTTCCCCATTTTCATTGAAGGTTATCTCAATAATCATTACCTTCATTCAAACCAAAATGTCTTCTCCCTGGATAATGAAAATGTAACAAATGCTGAAGATGATAATTATCTTTTCACCTTCTCAAATGGGTGTACCTATATGTGCTGCTTGCTTGTGTTGTTTTCACGATTATTATGAAGAGAAAATGTTGCAATTGCAATCAATTATAACAGGTTTATGTAAAATAGGGGAAAAGAGAAGCTGTTCTTTTTGATAAAGCAGGTCTTAACAGTGCATCTCACAATCTGCCAATCTGGTCCACTGGGCTTTCTTTTACAACAAGTTGGGTCCTATTCCCTTTTTTTGACCTCCCGGACTTGGTTCGTCTTGCAAATGGTAGAAAGATAAAGGCCCATCCCTATTTTGCTTCCTTTTTGTGTGAAATAAAATAATTATTTAACCAAGAAAAAAGGGGAGAACAATTACAATGGTCAGGTGGTACAAAAGTTCAATAATATTTATATTCAAAAGAGTCTTTTATCATATATACTATATAAAAGAAAAAAGGAAAAAAAAGCACATAGCAGGGAATATGGAGATTTTTCACTTCCACCTTTGTTTTCTTCTGTTGTTTGAAAACTAGATCATACATATTTTAGGAGTAGATTACCTAAAAATAATTGGCTAATACTTCGAACTCCAAACAAAGGTGGATTACTCTTCTACTTTTTTGGATAAAGGTTAATAATTTGTATTTATTATAATTTAAAAATGTATATATATATATATATTTTTTTTTTTTAACAATTAAAAATGATAAACTTTAGAAGTAAGCAGTATTATATATATATATATATATTTTTTTTTTTTTTAACAAATAAAAATGATAAACTTTAGAAGTAAGCAGTAGCTGTAATTTCTTTTTTCAACGTGAAGGGAAAAATATCCTAAATTTTAGGGATTCTTTTTTCAACTTCAAAATGAAATTTGTTATTTGACATTTATGATTCTATTTCTAAATGAAGTTACCCTTCATTAATGAAGGTATTTTTAAATCACATAAAAGTCTAGTTGAAAGAGAAGAATTCTCTTTATATATATATATATATAATTCATTCATCATATATTCATATTGTACGTAGACACTTATAAAAGAATAGAATCATAAAAGCACTTTAGGTAGATTCTTAATCAAACGGTGTTAAGTTGTTTACAAGATTTAAATCCTTATCTCTCTGTTTCTTCAATTGGGCCCCCACCCATGACCCATTATTGAATTCCTTTTGAATCGCCCATCATTGAATTTGAATTCTGGTAGTAGCGTTAAGGAATTTGCCAAATTACTGAGTTTCTTTGTGAATTGATAATAAAGGGTTTGGATTTGGAAACCCTTATTATGCTTTTTAACTTTTAAGACTCTAAACCCTTTATTGCTGGTCCACTTTGGTTTGACGTTGGAATCTTGTCCTCGTGTGTTGCTTAAGCTGGAGAAAGCTTGCAGAAGCCAAATTGATCCAAATTCTGCATGAATTAAGGGTCATCAAATAGCCCATGGTCCACAACCGACCCAGAAACCTGACAATCCACTAGGCTAATGGGCGGCCCGATCCGTTGTTATTGAGGCCCATTGATAGCACACTAGCCTAGTGGGTTAGGCCGTGAGTTAGTTTTTATGCCCATGAATACCCAGTAGGCTAGCCCAATAGCCCAACCCGTTACCCAGCCCATTAGCCTAATCCATTGGCCCAACCTAATAACTCACAATTCATAACAAAAATATATAGGAAATGTATAAAGGATTGATTTTGAGATATTATATATGAATTTCTTAAGAGAACTCCCTCAACCACTAAGATACTTAAAGTAATTGTGCTAAACTTAGTTTATTAAATATATATTTTTCTAGTAGTTTAGCAAATTTGAATTAACTATTTGACATTTTTTTTATTAAAGATAAAAATAAAAAACTATTTAAAGCCTTAATAAAAAAAATTAAATAGATTTTATTGTAAAAAAATTTGTAATTAAGTATTAAATTCTTTAATTCTTTCCTTTAAAAAAAATAGATCGATTATTCCCTTATAAAAAATTGATTCTTTCCTTATAAAAATAATAAAATAATATGCTAACACAAGCCCATGGTAGCCTATTAGGCCCAACCCGATAGCCCACCTCGCTAAAGACAAAATGGGTATTGCCCATGGGCAGGGTCATGGGCTGAGGTTTTCTCTTTTAGCCCAGCCCGACCTGGCCCGTTAACTAGTTAATAGCCTATTATACTCAGCCCATTGTGCCCATAGGCCAAGTAAAAATGGGCCGGGCCAGCCCGACCCGGCCCATTGATGACCCTTAGCATGAATTATTAGTACTGGATTTAAATCCAGTCTGTGGATCAGTATCATGGTCAAGTATCACTCTCTCCAAATATCCCAACACTAGTTTTAGGATTTTAACTTTAAGCTAATTGGAACTTAAAAAAAAAAAAAATTTATTATTATTACTATTTATAAATGAAAAGTTTCTTAAGAATTTCATTGAATAAAATCAGGGCATCACATCACGTTGGATAACGGCCAATAAAGCAACAGGAGCCTCTCTAACCAGACAGTTTACATGCTCAAAATTATATGCCATCTTGGCTAACATATGAACTTTTAGGCTTTACATTTTAAGTCTTTCATTAACTTCTCCATCTCAATTAATTAATTAAATAGCACAAAAAAGTATAGGATTTAACTGTTCATCTTTATCCAGTTTTATATTTTATTTATTTATTGTTTGAGAAAGAACTGTTCATCCAAGTTAAGCAGTAATACATGAATTATTCCACCAACCTTTAAACATTTCAACATTTTCTTTTTGCTAAATTACATACCTACGTAGAGTTGAGTTGATGGTAATTCTATGTTACAACTTACGGGTCTTGAAGTCTTGCCATTTAGGCCATGTGTCATACTACCCTTACCCTAAATTGTTGATCTTGTTTAGAAAACTCAATTTTTTAAGAGAGCATCATTTATTGTCTTGTCTCTTAATTAAATAAAAAATGAAGTTTTCAAAATAACCCTTAAACAATGTTCTCAATTTTTTTTTTATTGTTTAAAGTGTTTGTATTTGGTAAGGGCATAATAGGAAGCTCAATAAGTTAATGATTTTTAATTTTAGAAATGGGGCAAAATTTCGGGACATTTCAAAATAGAATACAGGACCAATAATTTGGGACAAAGGAAGTATAATCTAAAATAACTAAGAGTTATTATTACTTTATGATCTAAAATAACTAAGATTTATTATTACTTTCTATTTATTTATTTATTTATTATTTTTTTCAAAAGAGGAGAATTTGAATTTTAGACGCTTTCATTGAAATATGAGTTGAGTTAAAAAAAAAAAAAGTAGTTTGGCATTGAAGGAATTTTACATATTTATAGGTAAGTCTTCTAGCTATTGCATAGAGTAAGAGCATCATTTTAGTCAAAAGCTTAGGCAACATTTTATTATATATATATATATGTATGTATGTACATATATATATATATATATGAGAAATGATATGTCTACAACATTTTTACAACAAATCATAAGTGGCAGGTTGTTAATGGTTGTTATTGTTGGGGTAAAAAAGTAATCTTAGTGTTAGGTTCAAATTTGAATCAGTAACAACTAATCACCTATGATTTGTTGTAAAAATATTGTGGACGTAGCACCTCTCCATATATATATTTAAAATTTTTGGCTATTCATTTTCCAAATATTTCTACTACTTTCCTATTCTATTAAAATATATTTTTTAATAAGTTGTTGTTGTTGTTATTGTTTTAACTACTGAAGTATCAAAAGGTTAAATTATTCCTAAGATGATTTCGAAGATGAATTTTGTTGATTTAGCTATCCATCAAATTAATTGGAGATTTTTTTTTTTTGATGAGAAATTAATTGGAGATTCAAATAAGAAATTCAATCAATACAAATGTGAGAGGAAACATCATAGATAAATTCTTTTTTGAAAGAGTTCCAGTGAAATTTGTAGATGTCAAAGTTTTATAGTCAGTTTTTGATGGTTTAGTCATTTACTTATTTGGAAATTGAAATGAGAAATGTCACCAAAAAGACGTGAGATTCTGCAACTTGAAAGTCCTTCACAAACTCATGATTGCTAAACTTTCTCTCACACATGAAAATCATTTTATTTACCATGGGCTCCAGCTCATTTACTCCTCCTAATAATTGAGGGAATGTCAGTCAACGTGAAGAAATTTGGAGTTCATGTGTTTGGTAAGGAGAAATCAAATTCATTACTTCCTCATGTCCACGAATTACTAGAGTTAAAAAAAAGAAAAACATTAAAGCAAATTTATGTTAAAAAAAAAAAGCAAGCAGAAGGAGAAGGAGAAGGAGAAGGAGAAGAATGGGAAGGTATTCCTTTTGGGTTAGTGGGTGGACCAGCATAGATTGGTGGTGGGAACCAATGAAATCCATTTATTAAGCCAGAAAGACAAACACTTTTCCAGCCCAATTCTGACACTATACTGTCACCCTATTGGTCGAGACTTGATCCCCACCTGTGGTCCACTGATTGGGACCGATCACAATCCCTATGGGTCATCAAGTAGGTCCCAACACGTGGCACCCCCATTACCTCTCTGATCTTCAAATCTCCACCTTCCTAATATTTCTCCCACAGATCATATCATAATAAATAAATTAAATTATTCAACCAAGTCTTCATAGTTTTTGTTTTTCTCCTTTTCTAACTCATTCATTCTTATTCTTATAGTTCTTCAATTTCATTTCACTTCTGATATGTTACCTTTTCAATAAACACTCGCTCACTCACTCACTCTCTCTCTCAAAGGCTTCTGAATTCTCAAAATGACGTCGTATCAAGAACACGAGATTGATCAAGACGACGACGAAGGAGGAGGCACTTCCGATCTCAGCTCCGGCAGCGGGCCCCACCAGGAAAACAACCCTAACACCTACGAAACGCCGGCGTTGAAAGAGGAGCCTTTCGACTCGGACCCACCGTCGGACCCGGACCAAAATCCCCACCCGGTCTCTTCTCAACCACTCGGGATGGTCCCCATGGCTATGCCGATTCCGGTTTCCACGGCGGCTAGACGTTCTTCTACCAAAGACCGTCACACGAAGGTTGAGGGACGTGGCCGGAGGATTCGAATACCCGCCACCTGCGCCGCTCGGATCTTCCAACTAACCCGAGAACTCGGCCATAAATCCGACGGCGAAACCGTTCGGTGGCTCTTAGAACACGCCGAGCCCGCAATCATCGAAGCGACCGGCACCGGAACAGTCCCCGCCATCGCCGTCTCCGTCGGAGGGACCCTCAAAATCCCAACAACCACTCGCGACTCCTCCACCACGGCCACGGCCACCGCCACCACAACAACCACCACCGCGAAGAAACGTAAACGACCGTCGACTAGCGAATTCGTGGACGTAGCAAACGACGGCGTCGTTTCGAATCTTTCAACTCTGGCACCAGTTCAACCCGCCACACCAACGGTCCCACCACAAGGCTTAGTCCCAGTTTGGGCTGTTGGAAATACCGGTATGATGGTCCCGGCCAATGCTTTCTGGATGATCCCACAACCCGGACCCGTACCCGGAACCAGCTCCACCTCCAATCCGAACCCACAGATATGGACCTTTTCACCCACCGTGACGCCAGTGTTCAACGTGTCCACCGCAAGGCCAATTTCGTCATTCTTAGCAAATAATAGTAGTCAGAATCAGAATAATAACGTGAATGTGAACATGAATATGAATATTGCAAGTGGGGTTGAGATTCGAGCTCCGTCTCCTGCGGTTTGTAACAGCACAGTGAGTACAAGTATGGTTGGGGCTAAGGTGGCGAAAAAGTCGTCGTCGACTATGGCGGCGAGTGTGACCAGTAAAGCTCACATGCTTAGGGATTTTTCGTTGGAGATTTATGATAAGCAAGAGTTACAGTTGTTGGGTCGACCTGGGAATCACCAAACTCAAGCTTCTGCTTCAAAGCCATGAGAAAAAAGTCAAATTTTTGGGTGTTATTCCCACTGCAACATAGTAATAAAATAATCAATGAATGAAACAGATTTTTAATGTTTATGATTACATGTGATTTTCGTCCAATTTTTACACTTTCGCCATGAACAACTTTTCTTTTAGCTTTCTATTTTTATTTTAGGTTAGAGAACATGTACTAACAACCACGTCGTACAAGTTGGTACCATGTTTATTGTTCAATGTTTGATATAAAAGTCCACGTTTATGGTTTTTCTTGCGCTCGCCAACCTTGAACATTTTTTTCCAATCAAAATAATAAAAGGAGTAAAAAAAATTTGTGGCTGTGACATTGTTGGATATTTCTTTTTGTTAGTCATTCTTTCTGTAATGTGAACTCGAAATTGGGCTTCTCATGTTAATGAAAGTTGCATCGTGAGGGGTGGGTAATTTTACAACTTAGTGGGTGTTTTATATTAGGAAAAATCATATATTTTTTGCTAAACGGAAAAATCATAAATTTGCTACTAATTTATAGTAAAAAACTTATAAAGTGAAGGCCAGTTTTAATTTGAAATTTTTTTAGAGAGTCTTTCAACTTGTGACTTCCACTTTTAATTATAACTCTTTATCATCAAACTAAGACATTAATCAATTTTTAGAGTAGGTGAAGATTGAATTTTATATATTTTATTCAACAAGAGTTTATTGTTTGAATTTGATAATTGTCTAATTTTTTTGTCTTTTGTTTTGTTTTATTTATTTTTAATTGCCGGCACAATAGTTTATAAGGTTTAAATAATGAGATTTGTCTTATCCATGTATATTAGTTTTCTTTTATGGTTTCATCATAGGAAGTATAGTAAGAAGCCCTACTGCGTTTGATTGTTTTTGTTTTTATTTTCATATATTTTATCAGAGAAGAAGCCCCTCAACTAACTTATGATTTGGAGGGGAAAAAGAATGATCATAATGAAATTAATTTAAATGGAATTTTATGACTTTAAATGGGATGGCTCAAAAAATAATGATAATGTTTATCCTATTTCATTTCTTCTATCTTCCTAAAAATGGGAGTAACATGCATTCCTTATCTAGAAAAGAGAATAACACAAATTTTCCCATTCCATTACTTATTTTACAAACTCCAATAAACACACTTAAAAAAAGTCCATCATATTCTTTTGAAAACATGGTGTAGGGGTGTTTTACTCGTAACAAATTTTAAAACATGAACGGCATAATAAATTTAGTTGCTCACCAAGTAAGCCTTGTGGCGCACGAGGGGATTATTGAATGGCTAGAGGAATTCAAAAGTCTACCACTAATTTTTTTAAAAAATAAAAAATAAAAAAACCCATTTTTTTCTAAAAAATATAAGTACTAATATACTATACCTTTTAAAAAAATATTTTTAAACAAAATAAACCTAAAAAAATGCTACGTTTCTAATATATAAACCCCCCCACCCCCTTCCCAAAAAAAAAAAAAAAAAAATACCAAAATGTCTTCTCCCTGGATAATGAAAATGTAACAAATGCTGAAGATGATAATTATCTTTTCACCTTCTCAAATGGGTGTACCTATATGTGCTGCTTGCTTGTGTTGTTTTCACGACTATTATAAAGAGAAAATGTTGCAATTGCAATCAATTATAACAGGTTTATGCAAAATTGGGGAAAAGAGAAGCTGTTCTTTTTGATAAAGCAGGTCTTAACAGTGCATCTCACAATCTGCCAATCTGGTCCACTGGGCTTTCTTTTACAACAAGTTGGGTCCTATTCTCTTTTTTTGACCTCCCGGACTTGGTTCGTCTTGCAAATGGTAGAAAGATAAAGGCCCATCCCTATTTTGCTTCCTTTTTGTGTGAAATAAAATAATTATTTAGCCAAGAAAAAAGGGGAGAACAATTACAATGGTCAGGTGGTACAAAAGTTCAATAATATTTATATTCAAAAGAGTCTTTTATCATATATACTATATAAAAGAAAAAAAAGAAAAAAAAAGCACATAGCATGGGATATGGAGATTTTTCACTTCCACCTTTGTTTTCTTCTGTTGTTTGAAAACTAGATCATACATATTTTAGGAGTAGATTACCTAAAAATAATTGGCTAATACTTCCAACTCCAAACAAAGGTGGATTACTCTTCTACTTTTTTGGATAATGGTTAATAATTTGTATTTATTATAATTTAGAAATATTTTTTTTTTAATTTTTTAAACAAATAAAAATGATAAACTTTAGAAGTAAGCAGTTGCTGTAATTTCTTTTTTTAACGTGAAGGGAAAAAAATCCTAAATTTTAGGGATTTTTTTTTCAACTTCAAAATGAAATTTGTTATTTGACATTTATGACTCTATTTCTAAATGAAATTACCTTTCATTAATGAAGGTATTTTTAAATCACATAAAAGTCTAGTTGAAAGAGAAGAATTCTCTTTATATATATATATATATATAATTCATTCATCATATATTCATATTGTACGTAGACACTTATAAAAGAATAGAATCATAAAAGCACTTTAGGTAGATTCTTAATCAAACGGTGTCAAGTTGTTTACAAGATTTAAATCATTATCTCTCTGTGGCTTCAATTGGGCCCCCACCCATGACCCATTATTGAATTCCTTTTGAATCGCCCATCATTGAATTTGAATTCGGGTAGTAGCGTTAAGGAATTTGCCAAATTACCGAGTTTCTTTGTGAATTGATAATAAAGGGTTTGGATTTGGAAACCCTTATTATGCTTTTTAACTTTTAAGACTCTAAACCCTTTATTGCTGGTCCACTTTGGTTTGACGTTGGAATCTTGTCCTCGTGTGTTGCTTAAGCCGGAGAAAGCTTGCAGAAGCCATATTGATCCAAATTCTGCATGAATTATTAGTACTGGATTTAAATCCAGTTTGTGGATCAGTATCATGGTCAAGTATCACTCTCTCCAAATATCCCAACACTAGTTTTAGGATTTTAACTTTAAGCTAATTGGAACTTAAAAAAAAAAAAAAATTTATATTATTACTATTTATAAATGAAAAGTTTCTTAAGAATTTCATTGAATAAAATCAGGGCATCACATCACGTTGGATAACAGCCAATAAAGCAACAGGAGCCTCTCTAACCAAACAGTTTACATGCTCAAAATTATATGCCATCTTGGCTAACATATGAACTTTTAGGCTTTACATTTTAAGTCTTTCATTAACTTCTCCATCTCAATTAATTAATTAAATAGCACAAAAAAGTATAGGATTTAACTGTTCATCTTTATCCAGTTTTATATTTTATTTATTTTTTGTTTGAGAAAGAACTGTTCATCCAAGTTAAGCAGTAATACATGAATTATTCCACCAACCTTTAAACATTTCAACATTTTCTTTTTGCTAAATTACATACCTACATAGAGTTGAGTTGATGGTAATTCTATGTTACAACTTACGGGTCTTGAAGTCTTGCCATTTAGGCCATGTGTCATACTACCCTTACCCTAAATTGTTGATCTTGTTTAGAAAACTCAAATTTTTAAGAGAGCATCATTTATTGTCTTGTCTCTTAATTAAATAAAAAATGAAGTTTTCAAAATAACCCTTAAACAATGTTCTCAATTTTTTTTTTTATTGTTTAAAGTGTTTGTATTTGGTAAGGGCTAAATATCACACACGTCTTTTTTTTAAAAAAAAAAAACAAAAAATATTTATCTATACACTGTACATAATTTAAAAAATAAAACATAGGAACGAGTCTGGTGCAGCTCTGAAGAAAAAATTCCCATTCCCACCTGATTTAGATGGGTCGAATTGTGCACTCGTGAGGGCAAGTTCAAATTTTCATCCTTACAAAAATTATTGGCATGTAATTCTTAAGTCACATAGACATTTTTTAAAGTATTTTTTATCATTATAAATGTATCCTATCACAAGACAATTTCGAAATTAGGGTGTTGACCAAATTGAATCATTTATCCTACTTAACTTAAATATTTGATTGCTACTTTTATAATTTAAGCAACATATGTGAAAACATGACAAACTTTAGGGGTAAAAGTAGTGTTTGGGCATATTGCATCTTTCTTCCTCGGTAGTTGTAAGATTAAAATGCAAATTACATTTTTTAAATTTATGATAATTTTGATTCTACTATCTAACATTTAAAAAATCGGATTCGCTTTCCTAACGTTAGAGGTTCGTTTTGATTGCTAATCCCTCCGTTAATGGCTAGCTAGTCTATTTTAAATATAAAAAAAAAAAATTAAAAAATATATAACTTACATATCAAAAGTTTATATAGCAAAATATTATAATGTCGACAACAACAATAAGCCAAACGTTTTTTATTTTATATATATATATATATAGATAGATTACATATGTGTATCCTTATAACTTACATAATTCCAAAAAATTGGGAATTTTTTCTTCTACTAACACTTCAATTCTGTTACTCTTGTATAACGTTGTTTTTGTAAGGACTAAATTCACGATGTAATCTTATAACTTACCGAATACCAAAATTTGGAAATCTCTTCCCCTATAACACTCCATTTCTGCGACTCTTACAACGTTGCTTTCAGAAGGACTAAATTCAAGACTCCTCTTTTTCAACTATGTTCAAGTCAAGAAAACATTAAAATTAGCAAAATATAAGCCTACGATGGCATGCCATTGTTGATCATAAATTTCATAAGAATAAGATATTGGGTAGGGAGGATTTTAGACTTACGGAATTGTTTCACATTTGCAGTTCAGACTTATCATTCAGAACTTAGAGCAATGACTTTGACGCAAATACTAGGCGGCTGACTTAGTTGGTAGAACACGGAGTCTCAAGTCCAAACTTGCAAGCATGATGCACAGTGTGAAAATCTAATAATAATATTATTTGCTGCCGTCTTTTAAAAAGCACAATATTCTCTGGTTGTTAATTTTTCTTTTTCTTTTTTGAGACAAACGATCGAGCTGTTAATTTTTCTTAAATCTTAATAATATACGTTTTTTTTTTTTTTTTTTTTTTTTTAAGTTGTTGCCTATGGTTTTTATTGGCCTTTTCTTATTCTATATATATATATAATATATATATAAATATATATATATATATATTTATATCTCAATTAAGGTAGACTGCACCGTCAAGAGTCTTATAACTTAGTGACATTTTTTTTTTTTGGTCAAGAGGCATCTTAGTGGCATTATTTATTCCCATTTATTCCCCTTTCAATTATTAACTTAGTGATTATTTGTGCTGTAAGTGTTATAGTGCTGTCAAGGTGTATATAATTGTTGCTCAAAAAAAAAAAAGGTGTATCTAATTGTCACTATTGCATTCTATGAATGAACCTCTTTTATTAGAGTGAAATGTGGATCCAATGTGTACGAGTCTACAAGATCCCCATATTGGAAGTGGCCCGGCACATAAAGAGGACGTCCAAAATAGTTGCTGCAACTAACGACTCGGGTAGGAATTAGTTAGGAGGTACTTGACTATTCTTGTTATTTAATATTTGCTATCAAAGTCAATTGTTAGATTCTCATTTCTCGTCCTTTTTCTCAATACATGAAAGCACCTATTTTTAATCAAGAGGGCAGTTTGGGTTTAGTGCTTTTAGTGCACTAGATCTATTAAAATGGTGATATGTGTCTAAAAATAGGCACGTGTCACAATCCTAACGAGTCCAGTGTCACTAGATATTAGACTTAATCAAGACCCTTTAACAAAATTAATAAACAAAAATTATTGGATATTTTCTTGAGAAAGTATCAAATTATGTAATTTCATATGAAGGAAACAAGTAAATCACATCTTGCGTACTCGAATGAGAAAAAACTTAAGGCCATCTGACTTTTTATAAGATGAATTGCTCTTCTTCTTTTTTTTTTTTTTTTTTTATACGAAAAAAATTGTTTCTTCTGGTATTACCTATATAATAATGCTTCAAGTATGAGACTTGAAAACTTGGCCTTGTTTACAAAAAAAAAAAAAAAAGAAAACTTGGCCTTCGCATGCGTGTGATAGTACTGATATGACGCTTGAAGGGTAAACAAAGGAGGCTTGTATCGAGGGTGACTTATTCGTTTCATTAATCTTTTGCTAAGCATACCCAATTTGAGTTGACTTTAAGAGTATAGAGAAATAATTTTGGTGGTGCTCTCTCTAGTATAACCACAATGAAAGAAATGATTCATAGGGCTGTAACCCAACTACCAAGATATTAAATAATCTACTTTCAATTAATTTGGCCTCCAAAATCTGACTAGATAGGCAAGTTTACAAGTAGGTTTAAGATAGAAAATTGGTAATTAAGGCCTTAAGGTGGAGGCACGAAAATAATAGAATTTGCATGACGACAAAGTTATCCGTGCTGCAATTCAGCTTGAAATTAGCTGCAAGATTTCCAGTTTCAACGTTTAGACAAACCCAAACCTAAAGCACATCATTATTAAATTTTACTACTAATATTTTATGAAAAATGATAATGGGTATCGTAGCCCGCTCTTAATGATGCTTTATTTTTATTTGATATAACTAGAAAAAGTTAGCTGTATAAAACAAAATGATTTGATATAAAATAAAACTAGACCATATTTTTTAGTGCCATACCATTAAAACTCAACAAAGATTCCACTATAATTGACCAAAATTCTTTCCAACCGAGTGGCTAAGTTTGTGGAAAAAGCAGAGGAGACGATTTTCTTTTTCCTTGTTTCTGTAGCCAACAGTTAAATTGTCGAACAAATCAACCAAATCAACCAAAAAAATTATAAATTTTAAGGTCTGTTTAGATACTACTTATTTTGTTAAAATTAAAAATTTATTATTGAAAACACTATAGCAAAATATTTTTTAATCCGCATAACACACTGTTCATGTGCTTTTGGTGTTGGCTGATCCATGAACTGTGCCGTAAGATTAGACATGGCAAAACGGACGATTCGGGTCGGGTTGCGGGTCAAACAGGTTACGGGTAAAACCGGGTCATTCTAAGCGGGTTAAAAATGGGTTCGAGTCAACCGGGTTGCGGGTCGGGTTGGGTTGGGTTAGGTTGACCCGTATTTTTCACATGAATTTTTTTTTTTTTTTTTTTTTTTTTTTTTATAAAGAAAACAACATGTATTTGCCATTTGGAAAGTTATGTAACAAATTACTTGATATAAAATGCATTATTTTGAATTTACCACTTATATTAAGAATGAACTCAGTTAAACTTATTAATACTTATTCAATAATTTTAAAATTATACAAATCCTAACATTGCTATCTAAAACAAAATAATACAAAGACAAGTAAAACAAATACACAAGTTTTATTTCTACACAATATCAACATTTCAAAATATAAAACAAAATTATAAATAACTTATTGGATAACTCATTTTATAAAGAATAAAAACATTTAAGAAATTTACAATCTTGAAAATTAATTTTATAATCTATTTTCAATTGTAGTTGGCACTCTATTTCAATTGAGATATACATTAAAGTTTGATTGCTTATTTATTTATACATGATCTTATTTTATGAATATCATATCATTGTTAAGCAACACACACTCTAGGAAATATTATAATTTATTTTGAAAAACCGTTTATTTTGGACATAAATTGTTAAAAAAATATATCTAAGCATTCATAATTTATGTTTATTTGATACTTTGGCTTATCTATTTTCACACTTGTGAATGTTTTCACACATGTCTACAACTTTAAATCTATGTTTTAACTCTACTGTAACGAGATTATCTTGACATGTACTTTACTATTTGATATCTAAAAATCTTTACTCATTACAGAATGCTCAACCATTTATCTTTCAATTAATTTGCATGCAGTTATGTCAATTGTTTCCTTAAAACTTATAATAAACAATTAAACCAATATTATCTTAATTTTACTATTTTTCTTACCAAAAAAAAAAAAAAACGTTTTAAAAAAATGGTTCGAGTTGACCCGCAAAAAACACAGGTCGAGTCATGGGTCAACCCATTTTTGCTTCGAGTCAAAAAATTGGGTTCAGGTTAGGTATTTTTCGAGTCGGGTTAGGTCGGGTCATAAAATTCTTACCCGTTTTGCCATGTCTACGTAGGATTAAGGGCGGCAAATGGTGGGTTGGGTCATAAATGAGTTGGATGTGTAATTACTCATTTATCCATTTATGACCCATTTATATATAAATTAATTATCCATTACCCGTTCAACCATTTAATTAGTAACCGTCCATTTAACCCAATATTACCAAATAAATAAATAACTTTAGAAACTTTCCCCATAAACCCAGAATAAATCCTTTAGAAACTCAAATCTAACATTCTCCACACTTCTATCAAATGCAAAACAATTCGTTCACTTAAAAATCCTTTTTCTTTTTAATCTTTTAACCAACTTTTATATAGTCAACAAAGCAATATATCAACACCCAAAATCTTTAACGTAGAACATAGAAGAAATTTGTTTGGCTGCCAGAAAAACATAGAAACAGAAATTAAAAAATAAGAAAAAATAATTGAGTAAAAGGGATTGCACTGCAACAAAGAATTGAGTAAAGGGGATCGCAGTAAAGGAAATTTGTTTTCACCGAAACCACCGTAACCATTCTCGTTCCCATTTCCATTATCCACGTGTATTGGGCTGAACGGGAGATTAAGCGTAGCCTTCGCTGGCGGCGGTGAAGCTCTGTTCATCTTCGTCACCAATGAAATGACTATTCGATGTGTTCACGTTAATCTCCTCCTCACCATCGATGCCGTACGCGTCGAAGGAAGACATTGCTCTCTCTCTCTCTCTCTCTCTCTAAACAAGTAAAAACACTCACTTTTCTCTCTTGACTTGGACCTGTGTGTCTTTGAAATGTGAGCAAATTGGAAGTACTATTTTTTACATACTTAATGGGTGACGAAAATGGGAAGCCAAACAAGCCATTGAAATTTATATATTGTCAAGTAGATGTGGAGTTTTTTTTTTTTTTTTTTTTTTTTGTTTGGTTACTAATAAAATCTGAGGGAAAGTGTCTATTGAGAAAATTTGAGTGAGAGTGAGATTGAGGGCTTGGGCTTAGAAATCTAGAGGTTATATAGTTTATTTAAGTTTTAGATTTTAGAAGGGTATTAGTGAGTTTATTTAATTTTAAATTTTAGATGGGTTTAGTGGATATTGGTGGATTTATCCATTTAGACCCATCTAATTAAATAACCAAATGGGTCTTTATCCATTTAATCAAATACTCAAATGGGTTGGATCAAAACTTATCCAAATAAGATGGGTAATGGGCGGATTCATGGATATGATAAAAATTGCCACCCTTATATAGGATCAAAAAAAAAAAAAAAAAAAGGCAAATGCAGAAACCGCAACAAGCAAATGCACGCTTAATATTCATGTCAAACATAACGCATGGCAACAAAAACAAAAAAAATCAGTTTATCCATTATTCAGTGATTCTATAATCTATATCGACAATAATAACAGTACTTTTTTTTTTTTTTTGAAAATCATAATAATAGTACTTAATAAAAGCAATATTGGAAAAGTGTTAATCAGTAATGAATTCGCTATTCATAAAACATAAAAGTAACAAGTTTCAATGCTAGAACTAATGTCTGTCTGTTCTTTTTTTTATTTTTTTTATAGATCTATTGTCTGTCTAAGCAAGCATAAGTAAGATTTGTCAGGAAAATAAAGTCTAGGTGTAAAATTTTTTTTAAAAAAAATATGGGTTTAATCCATCGTATTATTGATTCAAGGAATTTTAGTGTGTCAGGTTTTTTTTTTTTTTTTTTTTTGAGAAATTTAAGTGTCTTAGGTGATGAGTTATTTTTAAGTATTATCACAGTGTAAAGAATAATATTTATTATTCTCACATTTATTGTGGGGTATATTAATTAAATTTATAGTAGAGTCTATCATTAATATAAAAAGAGTGTCATTTCTTCATGCTTGGGGTATCAAAAATTTCCTTTAAAAAAAAGATTTTGTTAAAATACGAAAAATCATTTTTCTTTTTACTAAAAAAATACATAAGAAGATGAAGAGAAAAAAAAAAAAAAAAAAAAAAAAAAAAAAAACTAAAGTAGTAAAGTATTAATTTAATTTCCCCCCACCTACCCTGGAAATGGCCTATTACGTATCAACACAGTCCTGAGTCCTGACTTTTCTGATGGTGATTTCCATTATGCGATGTGCTCCAGGTCAAGTATATACTGTTTGGATTCATCCATATGTCCAATAACAATAATTCTGAAACTTGACTTTGTGCTGCCATGTGTTAGAGCGTGCAGCCACCGGTTATTCAAAATACACACAAATCCAAAACAGAGAACCAAAATTACCAAATACACACAAAAATCGCTTCCAGTTCGGTTCTTTATTGTTAATTCAATTTTTTCCCAAAATGATACAACAATGTCTTTCATATTTAGATGGTCACTGTGGCATTCCCCATAAGAGGCATCTTTGGTAAGAGGATTTAAACTCAAATTTTTTTTTTTGAAAACTTGGGTTTCTGTCTTAAATATATTGCTTGGCTCATATTCTCCAAATACAGCTGTAAGAAAATTGTTTTCTATTTTTCCTATTCAAATAAGCTAAGAAGATATTTTCAATATATAAAAAATGTTTTTAATGGCATAATTGTAAGTAAACTGAAAATAGTAAACCTCGCATATTTGTTCAAAAATTTTTATCTCTTAAACTAAGAAGCTTAACATTACCACCAAAAAAAAAAAAAAAAAATTATGATTGTAAGTACACAATTTGGGTCCTTAGCCCAAGTGATAGATGAACTTAGACTCAAAAAATCCAATACAATGAATTTGTAGAGAGTGGGTTGGAAAACTGGGTTTTAATAAGTTGGACAACAAGTAAAATAGATTCAGACGAAAAAAAAAAAATGAAGATAAACTGATTTAAACTAAAGAAAATCGTCCTCAACAAAGTCTAAGGAGATCAATTCTTATATATTTCTCTCAAATTGGATTACAGATTCAGTTCTTGATTGCTACAGTATTTTTCTCTTAATTTCTCCACCTCCCTCTCTCATTGCCTCCTCCTTCTTTTATACTATCTTCCCCTTTCATCTCTACCCTCAATGTGTGGGCCAAATGGTCAGTGTTGATACTTGTCCTATCAACACCTTCTTGAAGCCTATGTGTAGTAGCTGTAAGGCTGAAAACCACTGTTCAGGTATCACTTCCACATTAATGCGGCCAAAGGATTAGCTACAAAGCATTCAATGCGGTGATAGCAACTTTCTCCTTAGATATTTTAGGACTCCCCCCATCCTATGTTTCTGTAATGCTTATCCGTATCAACAGAATTTCCTAGAATGTTCCCCTAGACAGTAGACCACCCCTTCGGACCTCGGGTTTGGTTAGCCGAGGAGGCATTCATCCTCAGGTAACCCTCATAGGCTCTTATGACCAAAACTAACTTCTTCATTTACTAACATAAACTCCCCTGACAATGTTTCCTCCTCCTCGAATGACTTCACATCCTCGGATTGGGCCCTAGGCCCATCATATACATAGATGATGAGCGCCTAGGCCTAACACCCCTACAATGATGTTTCGAATTTGAAACTTATCACCATCAAATAATAATAATAATAATAATATGTGCATGAGCTCTATTCGCCAATCATTATTAGAAAAATTAAAAAGTAATCCACATTACTTTTTGCAAATTTTTTATAAAAAAAAAAAAAAATCTCAAAATTAAAAATGATCTTCCAAAAATTTATCTTTTATTTTCAGTATTTTAAAAATTGTTCTTAAAAGTTGGAGCCAAACACTTATAGTAAAAAAATATTATCTAAAAACTAGTTTCAATTTCAATTTCAATTTTTGAAAAAAATTTTCATACTATTTTGAAAATAAAAATAAAAATCCTCCCACCAAATAGACCTTAAGTTATTTTTTGTTTTTTAATTCGATCACTCTCTTGAAAATCTCTCTCACACAAACGGTGGCTTCATCTGTGGTAAGTCTTGGTTTGTGGGTCTGTAATGGGTTTCAGGCAATGAGTGATGTGGATGGTGAGTATGGGTAAAGGGTTGTTAGTGGTGATGGGTTTAGGGTGGCAGAGATTGGTTTAGAACCTATATTCTCACCAAGTTGGGTGCATATGTTTGGATTCTATTTATAGAAAATTTTATTATCATTATTATTATACAATTGCCCTTTTTTTATTCTTTTTAACTAAATTCATTAAAGGCATGGATGACAACAGGGTAGGGTTGGATCATTAATGAGATTAAGATAACAAAGGGAAAAAGCAACCAAATTATTACTAGGATATTTTTTTTGCAAATTAAATTATATGTATAAATAATTTAAATATATTATTTATATATAAATTCAGGATGGAGGGAGAGCAAAACCCTATCTCATCTCATCACCTCTTCAAGATTATGCAGGGCAAGACAAGTCAGGTAAAGCAGGGCATTTTTTGGTCTCAAAGTTCTAACCAAAGTGCTTGTTGAAAAAAATGAAAATATAATTTTATTGTTAGGTAGACTAATGAATCTTTAATGCCTTTCGTTGGGAGATGCTAGTTGTAAGGATGCAATTTGTGTCTTAAGCCCAAAAGTTAAAAGGATCTAAGCCCAAATAGCCTAATACAATAAATTTGTAGAGAGTGAGTTAAAAAACTAGGCTCTAATGAGTTGGGTAGCAATTATAGTGGATCCAAATGACAATAAAGTAAAAATAGACTTGTTTTATCTAAAGAAAATCATCATCACCACAGTCCAAGGAAATCAGTTCTTGTATATAATTCTTGAAGTTGATTACAAGTACAGTTCTTATTTCTATAGTATTTCTCTCTCAATTCTCCGATCCCCCATTCTTAGGATCTTCTCTCTGTTTTATATATTTCTCCTCCCTTCATCTCTACCCTCCACATGTAGATTAGATTACTAGTGTTAATCCTTGTCCCATCAGCACCTTTATGAAGTCTTTGAGGAGTAGCTGTAAGGCTGAAAATTATTGTTTAGGTATCACTTCCTTATTAATGTGACCAAAGAGTTAGCTACAAAGCATTCAATACGGTGGTAGTAGCTTTCTCTTAGATATTTCATAGTCCTCCTTTGTCTTGTACCTTCTAGATGTGTATCCTTACCAGTAGAACCTCCTGGAATATTGCCCTGGAAGGCAGATCACAGCTTCAAACTTCAGCTTCGATAAGCCAAAGAGGCATCCCTCCTCAGATCACTTTCTTTGAATCTCATGACCATAACTTACCTTTTCATTCATTAACACAGACTCCTTTGATAGTGTTTCCCCGTCCTCGGACTACTTAATGTCCTCGGATTGGGCCACCAACCCAATATATACATAGATACGTACTGCTGGGCCCGCCACCCCTACAATAGTATTTATTCTTTATTCCTTCAAAAAAATTATTCATTATCTCACCCCTTGAATATTGACTGAACCCATCTAATAAAGTAAGAATAAAAAATTAATTAAAAATAATAAAGAAAGAATATTAAATAAAATGGTAAAAAAATAAAACATGTGATGTAGAATGTATTGTAAAATTATGTGTTAAAATAGAAAAAATCAACTTTTTTATATGTCAAAATAACTTTTTTTTTTTTTTTAACACAATACTTGATGCTAATGTTCTTAAGCACTATCAGGTGTGCTAAATGCTAAATTTTTAGTATTTAGCACACCAAACATCAAAAACACCCTTACATCAAGGCCTGTTTGGTTGTGTTGTTTAAACAATAGTTTTCATAACATGTATTTCCACAATATTTCTACAACTTTACTAGAATAAAATTATCAAACGGTCCCTAGATCTCTCAAATGCTAAAAAAAACAATTAGCATTTGCCATAATACATTTTTAAATAGAAGTGTAACTGACATCATAAAGTGTCTATTAAAGATAATTTATTGTGTGGTTTACCTAATAAAAAATTAGTATAAATTAATGAAATAATTGAAAATAGCACTGAAGTGACAAGCAAAACTCAAAAAGTTTGCTTTATTTGCTCTACACCTTATAAAGTTAGTCAAAAAAATGTAACAAAAAATTAACTTTATTGACATAAAGTAGTTTCTCTAGGGGCGGCATTTGCCGTGCCCTTATTTTTTTTTTCTTTTTTCGTTTCCTTTTCTCTCTTATTTCACATGTTAGAAGTCTCATTTTTGTGGTTGAAAATTTTTTGATTCCTTTTTTTAACGTCAATTGCTCTATACTTTGTGTCTAAGGTTTTTTTTTTTTTTTTTTAAATAAAAGGTTGATATTATTTTAGGTTATTTTAATGTTGAATTATTAAAGGAAGAGATATAATGTAGGTGAAGTGTAAAATGATGTGTTAAAATATGTAGGGTAAAATGTAAAATTGACTTTCTAAGTTTCTTTAGATTTTATTTCAGTTCTCTAATTTTGCTTTTATTCATTTCAGTCCTCTAACTTTTAAGTTTATTCAATTAAGGTTTTTCAATCAACTTTTGTTATATATTGTGGTTAATTTTTCAATTTTTAAAATTTTTCTTCACATTTTTTTAATTAAAAAATTCAATTAATAATTGAAAAATATTTTCCAATTTTTTTTTATAAAAAAATTTTAACAAAAGTTAACGAAAATGCCTTAATTGAATAAATTTGAAACTTAGAAGACTGAAATGAACAAAAGCAAAGTTAGAAGACTGAAATGAAATTTGAAGAAAGTTAAAGGGTCAGTTTTGAATTTTAGCCAAATATATAAAGTAAATTTTTTGAATGTCAAAATAACAGTTTTTTAGAATATTTGATGTTAGTGCTCTTATACTCCAAAAATTAAATACGAAAATGCTAAAAGTATTATAAATTTCAGAGTTTTACGTTACTTGGAGAAGCACATGTTGATATGTTTATAAGAAGCGACCTCCTTTTAATGTGACGGTGCATTTTCCCTACCAATGTATGTTTTGGAGTAAAATAAATCACTGTGATCTAATGAAGTCAAAGATAACTATATTTACACACATTTTTACCACTTATAACTCACCATGTGGCGAGTTGTGGCACAAATTGTGCCATTTTATGTGTCCCAAATTATAAGCTTGCTACATGCCGACCTAACCCATCGTTGTTGTTTTTTGTTTCTCGAAAGATCTGTTGTTGCCATTCTAACAGATGCATTTAGTTATAATGCCCTATCAAAAAAAGGAGATATAGGGTGCATTTGAATTTGGATGAAAATTATAAATTATTTTACTATTGGCTTATTTTTGTTACTATTCATGGATCTCAATGCACTTTTTGGTACTATTTATGGGCTACACTGTACTATTTCAACTAATTTTTACTTTTATCTATACTACTTTCAGCAATAAGTTTTCAGTTTCAGCAAAATAAGTGGTATTCAAACAAGCCCCTACCGTCAGTTTGTCACGATGGCTGTCAACACTTTTTTTTCTCAACCTCATTGCCACCATTTATTATTATTTTTTTTTAATTTTATTTTTTTGAGAATCCATTTAACATTGATATTGTATATTCGTCCTTCTATATATAGACAGTAGTCGTTCGTGAGTCATGACACCACCAAACTTGAAATTAGTCGATTATTAATAAAAATGTTTAATTTTTTTTTGAGAAAAATTAAAATGTTTAAATTTATATCTATATAACATAATTATTTGTGAGATTTTTTTGGAATTTTGATTAATATAGAAATAATATAAAGTGAAGTTTCGGCTTTAAAAGGTAATGTGTATTTTGAATCAAACAAAAGAGAAAATGTTTTTTTTTTTCCTTAAAAAAATTATAATGAGTCACCGTTGTTACTAAATTGATCATTTTGAGGTATAGCACATATATGACTAGTGTTTTTATTTTTTAGGTTATTGCAAATGGTATTAGAATTGGCATGCAAGCCTGATAACCCCGTGTGAGTTCAGAGACACTACCCCATAAAGTAGACCCTAATGAGGAAGTTGGAGATTTAAGTGGAGGAGATTGTGATGTCCCATATTGATTGAGTTTGTGATAAGTCCCACAATTGGCATATACTTGGTCAATATGGACTTTGTTAACTACTATAAGGAGTCTTAATTATAACTAGATTAGTTCTTTTAAGGTATAACGTATATGTGGCTAGCGTTTTTTCTTGGGCTATTACACTTAGGGGTGTTCATGAGTTGGGTTGGGCGAGTGCAGGAAAACATTATTAACCAATTCACCAGTGGCGGATTGAGAAAATTCCAATCCGCTGCTAACCCATCAATCTATAAATACGGTAGCTAACCCAAATTCAATTAAATTGGATAATTGTTTTCTCTCTAAAATAAAATAAGAAAATAAATAATTGCAATTTTCATTAAAAAATAATTACAAATACTACATAATTTTTTTTAGAATGACTAAAATTTTATCACAATGAAAAAAAAAAATCAAAGTCTAAAATTAAATGTGCATATAGAGTAAGAATACAAAATTTTAGAGAGAACAACTATAGTTATTTATTAAGCAGAAACAATAGTAGACTTTATTTATGAAAGATCACATTGTACAATGGGGAAAAGAAAAGATAGGCATTCTTCTAGCCAAACAATGGCATCTTCTTCCTCTTTTTTAGCACTAGCCAAAGCTAAGGCAGCATTGTACTGTTTTAGAGAAGAGAAATGTGAAAATTAAAAATTAAAAAGAAATAGAAAGAGATGAGAGAAATAAAGTGGGCGGGTCTAGTTGTGGTGGGATAGAAATATTTTAATCCCTTATTCAACCCAATCTGCTAAATTATCCATTCAACCTGCCCAACCCAACTTGCATCACTCAATGGAACTGTATAAATTGGGTTGGGTTGGATAGATTGGTGGGTTAAGCAGTTTTTTTGCACAACCTTAATTACACTCTCAACTAATTGGAACATTTTATTTGTCAAACAAAACAAAAGAATGACCCATTTGGAAGCAAAAATTGGTCTCAGTTGCAACCTCACTTCTTTCTCTCATCATTTCTCGTAAAGTTTATAGGGGGGGGGGGGGGTGGGGGGGGGGTGGGGAACCCTACCTTTCCATACTGGGTTAGTGTGATGTTGTTATACCAATTTTTTTTGGCTTATCGTTGTTTGAATTAGAAGATAATGGACATAATTCCCACCATTAGGCAATGGTAGATCTTTATCTTCCTATAGCATCGTTCATTCTTCTTCTCCTTGTTATCATTTTTTTTTCTTTTGTAGATAATGAATGAACTGATCTACCAAAATTGACCACATTTTTGGGTGCCCATTTTTGCTCCCAATTGCTTAATCTTACTTAGGGTTGTAAATGACTAAGCTGTTTATGAACAACTCAAGCTCGATTTGGGAAAAAAAAAACTTGTTATGTTTGTTTGTTTATGAAACAAACCAAGCTTAAGCCCAAATTTAGACTTGACTATCAAACGAGTCAAGCTCAAACATAATAGCATGTTTGTGAATAAACTCATATTTAGCTATATATGATATTATGTTTTTATATGTATACTTGTATAAAAATATACTTATATAGACTTAATATTTGATTGTATAGGTTTTTAAATAAGTTCATATGATATCAAATTATTATTTGTAGTTTATCGATAATATAAATAGTTCATTCGTAAAAAAAATTGATAAATTTGTGAAGAAGTAACAAATTTTAGCCATTGTTTTATTATATATGGGAAAATAATAAGTTTATCCAGTAGCTTGAGCTTGTTCAACAAGAAAATAAACTAAACTTGAATATGTAATTTTTTTGATGATAAATAAACTCGACTCATATTTGAAATAGAATTAATTAAATAAGCTTGAACTTTTAATACTTGGTTTGACTTGGCTTGTTTATGGTCATACAATCACTAAAAATTTCTTTATGTCTATGAGAATTTGGGTATTTTTTTCCCCTTTTGTTTTCCTTTTTTTTTCTTGTGTTCATATAACATTCTCTCTCTCTCTCTCTCTCTCTCTCTCTCTCTCTCTCTCTCTCTTTCTCTCTCTCTCTCTCGTTAACGCTTTACCATCATTAGATTTGGTGAGATGACACATTCTAAACATTTTAAAATTAGGTGGCATATCATAAGCCATATATTTGGGTAGTTCTTAGCCCTGAAATGGACCTTCTTTATTGCACCCAAAAAAAAAAAAAAAAATTATGAGAATCCAAAATTTCCAATTTCCACATAAGGCTTAAACTCCAAAAGTCATATGCAACCAAGCATAATTTTTTTTTGAAGGAATAAAGAATAAATACTATTGTAGGGGTGGTGGGCTCAGCAGTACGTATCTATGTATATATTGGGTTGGTGGCCCAATTCGAGGACATTAAGTAGTCCGAGGACGGGGAAACACTGTTAAAGGAGTCTGTGTTAATGAATGAAAAGGTAAGTTATGGTCATGAGATTCAAAGAAAGTGATTTGAGGAGGGATGCCTGTTTGGTTGATCGAAGCTGAAGTTTGAAGCTGTGATCTGCCTTCCAGGGCAATATTCTAGGAGGTTTTATTGGTAAGGATATATATTTAGAAGGTACAAGACAAAGGAGGACTATGAAATATCTAAGAGAAAGCTACTGCCACCGCATTGAATGTTTTGTAGCTAACTCTTTGGTCGCATTAATAAGGAAGTGATATCTAAACAGTAATTTTCAGCCTTACAGCTACTCCTCAAAGACTTCATGAAGGTGCTGATGGGACAAGGATCAACACTAGTAATCTAATCTACACGTGGAGGGTAGAGATGAAGGGAGGAGAAAGATATAAAATAGAGAGAAGATCCTAAGAATGGGGGATTGGAGAATTGAGAGAGAAATACTGTAGAAATATGAACTGTACTTGTAATCAACTTCAAGAATTATATACAAGAACTGATTTCCTTGGACTGTGTCGATGATGATTTTCTTTAGATAAAACAAGTCTATTTTTACTTTGTTGTCATTTGGATCCACTATAATTGTTACCCAACTCATTAGAGCCTAGTTTTTCAATTCACTCTCTACAAATTTATTGTATTAGGCTATTTGGGCTTAGATCCTTTTAACTTTTGGGCTTAAGACACAAATTGCATCCTTACAACTAGCATCTCCAAACGAAAGGCATTAAAGATTCATTAGTCTACCTAACAATAAAATTATATTTTCATTTTTTTCAACAAGCACTTTGGTTAGAACTTTAAGACCAAAAAATGCCCTGCTTTACCTGACTTGTCTTGCCCTGCATAATCTCGAAGAGGTGATGAGATGAGATAGGGTTTTGCTCTCCCTCCATCCTGAATTTATATATAAATAATATATTTAAATTATTTATACATATAATTTAATTTGCAAAAAAAAATATCCTAGTAATAATTTGGTTGCTTTTTCCCTTTGTTATCTTAATCTCTTAATGATCCAACCCTACTCCATTGTCATCCATGCCTTTAATGAATTTAGTTAAAAAGAATAAAAAAAGGGAAATTGTATAATAATAATGATAATAAAATTTTCTATAAATAGAATCCAAACATACGCACCCAACTTAGTGAGAATATAGGTTCTAAACCAATCTCTGCCACCCTAAACCCATCACCACTAACAACCCTTTACCCATACTCACCATCCACATCACTCATTGCCTGAAACCCATTACAGACCCACAAACCAAGACTTACCACAGATGAAGCCACCGTTTGTGTGAGAGAGATTTTCAAGAGAGTGATCAAATTAAAAAACAAAAAATAACTTAGGGTCTCTTTGGTGGGAGGATTTTTATTTTTATTTTCAAAATAGTATGAAATTTTTTTTCAAAAATTGAAATTGAAATTGAAACTAGTTTTTAGATATTATTTTTTTACTATAAGTGTTTGGCTCCAAATTTTAAGAACAATTTTTAAAATACTGAAAATAAAAGATAAATTTTTGGAAGATCATTTTTAATTTTGAGATTTTTTTTTTTTAATAAAAAATTTACAAAAAGTAATGTGGATTACTTTTTAATTTTTCTAATAATGATTGGCGAATAGAGCTCATGCACATATTATTATTATTATTATTATTTGATGGTGATGAGTTTCAAATTCGAAACATCATTGTAGGGGTGTTGGGCCTAGGCGCTCATCATCTATGTATATATTGGGCCTGGGCCCAATCCGAGGACGTGAAGTCATCCGAGGAGGAGTAAACATTGTCAGGGGAGTTCATGTTAGTAAATGAAGAAGTTAGTTTTGGTCATAAGAGCCTATGAGGGTTACCTGAGGATGAATGCCTCCTCGGCTAACCAAAGCCGAGGTCCGAAGGGGCGGTCTACTGTCTAGGGGAACATTCCAGGAAATTCTGTTGATACGGATAAGCATTACAGAAACATAGGATGGGGGGAGTCCTAAAATATCTAAGGAGAAAGTTGCTACCACCGCATTGAATGCTCTGTAGCTAATCCTTTGGCCGTATTTATGTGGAAGTGATACCTGAATAGTGGTTTTCAGCTTTACAGCTACTACACATAGGCTTCAGGAAGGTGTTGATGGGACAAGTATCAACACTGACCATTTGGCCTGCACATTGAGGGTAGAGATGAAAGGGGAAGATAGTATAAAAGAAGGAGGAGGCAATGAGAGAGGGAGGTGGAGAAATTAAGAGAAAAATACTGTAGCAATCAAGAACTAAATCTGTAATCCAATTTGAGAGAAATATATAAGAATTGATCTCCTTAGACTTTGTTGAGGACGATTTTCTTTAGTTTAAATCAATTTATCTTCATTTTTTTTTCGTCTGAATCTATTTTACTTGTTGTCCAACTTATTAAAACTCAGTTTTCCAACCTACTCTCTACAAATTCATTGTATTGGGTTTTTTGAGCCTAAGTTCTACACCACTTGGGCTAAGGACCCAAATTGTGTACTTACAATCATAATTTTTTTTTTTTGGTGGTAATGTTAAGCTTCTTAGTTTAAGAGATAAAAAATTTTGGACAAATATGCTAGGTTTACTATTTTCAGTTTACTTACAATTATGCTATTAAAAACATTTTTTATATATTGAAAATATCTTCTTAGCTTATTTGAATAGGAAAAATAGAAAACAATTTTCTTACAGCTGTATTTGGAGAATATGAGCCAAGCAATATATTTAAGACAGAAACCCAAGTTTTCAAAAAAAAAAATTTGAGTTTAAATCCTCTTACCAAAGATGCCTCTTATGGGGAATGCCACAGTGACCATCTAAATATGAAAGACATTGTTGTATCATTTTGGGAAAAAATTGAATTAACAATAAAGAACCGAACTGGAAGCGATTTTTGTGTGTATTTGGTAATTTTGGTTCTCTGTTTTGGATTTTTTTTTGAGCTTAAGTTCATCCATCACTTGGGCTAAGGACCCAAATTGTGTACTTACAATCATAAATTTTTTTTTTTTTTTTTTTTTTTGGTGGTAATGTTTAGCTTCTTAGTTTAAGAGATAAAGATTTTTGGACAAGCCTAATGGTAATCTTAACTGTTTATTTATTATTATAAAATATATCTTAAATAAGATAATATTTATGTTTACAGTTAAGATGAGATAGGTCTAGTACATGCAAAAAAAAAAAAAAGTATGTACCATTTCTTAAGGATTTATCACACTTTTTGTCTTTGCCAAAACAAATAAGATAGGTTGCCCTTTGGATTCTAAGAATGTCTCTTCTCCTGTTGTGCAATATTTGCTCGACTATATCTTTCTATGATAATTGCTCTTACCATTATTCAATTTAATTTATACCTATGCCTATGAATAATCAAGACCGGAGGCCTACGCCTAAGACCCCTTATGTCCCCAAAAGTTTACTAAAAGGATCCCAATGCACTTATTGGTCCATTTGCAAGTACCAAATTTTAAATTTGGTGCTGTTTTGCAAAATGTAAATTTTGGCCCATTCCAGCGCACGTAGGTGTTATTGAAACAGCTGTTTTGGCAACAACAACAACAAAATGCGTGTAAGGTTTATGCAGATGCAAAGTATGCATTAAATTGAACAAGAAAATTGCTGTACTCTAAGGTTGGTCATATATTACTTGTGCAGACTCCAGAGCATGGTATAATTTTATGTTGTAGTAACAAATTCTCACTAATTCAGCAGCAAGATAACAAGAGAAAAATTTTACACAACAATATCGTGGTTGGAAATCCATAAATTACAGAATCATCAATATTCTTAATCAAACATGTAAGTAACTAAGTAAATGCGAGATGTTCACGAGGAACAAATGTGATGAATATGGAATTTTGACATTGTAATGATGAAAACACGATAGGAGGTAAATGTAACTTGCTCGTTTCAAACATAATTTGTTTATATAATTTAAAATAATGTGAATATATCTTTTCAAGTCTATCCGGTTTCCAGTATCCAGTACTAATTTTGTAACCATTGAATTTTATAGCCACCAGATTCTTAAAAAATAAATAAATAAAATTCAAGCCACCAGACCTAATAGACATGAAAAAAATGGGGAAAATAAGGCAAAATTGGACCTGATCCAACCTTGAATTTTTAACCCAAAGTAAAAGTGGGTTGACTTATAACCCGACTCGACTGACTTGTGACTCGACTTATTTATAAATTTTTTATAAATATAATAATATAAAATTTAGACTTTTTTTTTGAAGTATAAAATTTAGACTTAGCTGATTATTCTTTAAACTAAGTAATAATTCCTACAAAACAAAAGCCGTAGATGGTGAAATAGATACTGTGCACGATGAAGAGGATAATAAGATTACATATGGAGTATCAAAAAATATATAAATTCACCTATTTATAAAATTTTATAAATAAGTGTATTTTAGAAATTTTAATTTAAATATAATTTCATTCCACCATTTTCAAAATTCAATTCCAATATTGTCACCAAACAAATGAATAGCAATAATTACTTCATCCCATCTTCTTTTATTCCTTGTAATAATTATGCACATTCTCGTGTCATGCAATCACAATTGTAGTGTATCAAGTGTACCCCAAATAAAATAGTGGCATGCTGTAGATCACACGTGATATGATTATAACAAAACATGGGCATGCATTTATCTAACTTAGTGAGGTGTGCATGTAATAATTTAAATATATATAAAAAAAATTTAAAAAAAAAAAAAGAAAAAGAAAAAGGAAAAGGCTTTTCCATTCACCTAAATAGAATAATAAATTGTTGAATTTTTCTTGTTCATATGTAACAGAAGTGAAACTTTATAAGTTTATAATGATAAATATACCTCTCTTTTTTTTCATTAGAAATAAGATGAACCAATCTTTACATTCTTTTTGAAAAGTCAAAAATATTAAACAGAAGTAGTGTTCTTTTAACAATACGACTCTCAATGGTCACTTGTATGTGTTTCATCTAAACACAGTCCCATGAATGATCAATCTATGCCTTTGTTTTCTTAAACAATGATAATGCTATTAGTTTTTTTAAAAGCACATGTATAATTTGTTAATGGGCTCAATGTTTTGTACAAATTGTTGTGCACGCTTACATTTGTACTTAGTCCATGATATTGTTATTCTGAATTATACTTTGTGTAATCTTTAATTAATGATTGTATACCAATTTGTCATGGAACCAATTATGGTATTTAAATGAAACTTTCAAGGATTGTATATTGACCTATTGTGGGATCAATTATTGTTAAATATTTGTATTGTCACACCATGTAAATCGTTGCATGACTTGCCAAGTGAAAAATATATATTTTTATGCGAAAAAATAGGGGCCGACCTGAACTGTAACCCAATAGACCCAACCCATTTCTAACCTGAACTCAATTGATCTGACCCAAATCCAACCTAACTTGTTTTCCACATCTAAAATAGCCAAGATTTAGGTTGTTTTAATTTTTATTTTTTATTTTTTTATTTTTTGGAGGTGGGAGGGGAGGCGACTAGAATCTCTTATAAAAACTTATCATTAACTTTGAGTGTAAACTCAATTATAAAAAAATTACAATAAGTTTTAAAAGTATATTTAACTTAGTCACAAACAAAAAACAAAAACAAAATATTATATATATATATATATATAATTGTTATTCTTCTAAACTCACTTCAAAAGAATTGTATTTATAATTTGGAAAAGAAAAAATTGCATGTTAAAAGTGTATTTAACTTAGGCACAAACAAAAAACAAAAACAAAATATTATATATATATATATATATAATTGTTATTCTTCTAAACTCACTTCAAAAGAATTGTATTTATAATTTGGAAAAGAAAAAATTGCATGCCATTTGATAAAAGTATTGGATTTTATATGGAGCAGAAATGCTTCAAAATTTTCTCTAAAAAAGAAAAAGAAAAAAGAAATGCTTCAAAAAAAAACATGTAATTTGATTGGTGGGTTAGATTCCTTTTGAAAGGCCTAGCTTATAATAAATATATAATAAAACTTAAGCAAAAAGACTTGACAACAAATCAGAGTGGTGCAGCGGAAGCATGGTGGGCCCATAACCCACAGGTCCCAGGATCGAAACCTGGCTCTAATATATGAGAGACAAGCTTTCGGCCTTTCATCTCTTATAATTATGCTTTTTTTTTTTTTCACTCTTTGAAAGTGATTGATTGGTTTTGTTGTAGGAGATATTTGAACCCAAGTCCCTTATTCAAGAATAAGGAGCAATTGATTTTTGTTGTAGATGGTATTTAAACCCGAGTCCCTTATTCAAGAACAAGGGATTTTACTGATTAAGCTAACTATAACCCAATATATCTCACGAGAATTCTAAAGTAAGAGTATTTGCAAACCATCTAACTATGTAATGAAGACAAACAAGAATAGTCACTTGAACAAAATTGCTAACTGTATTAGACTTGCTTAGTGTTGGGAAAAAATTTTACTTACTAATTTAAGTATTTCAAACCCATTTTTTTTCCAATTTTTTACTCTCTCTCTCTCTCTCTCTCTCTCTCCCTCTCTCTCTCTCCAATTAGCAAAATTCATACAAATCAAGGTTCAATCCAATGCAATGGGAATTCCTACAAGAAAAACTTACCAAAACTACCACAACTCCAAAGTCAATTAAACACAAGAGCATCAAAACAATCTATGACCAACCAATGTTGAATCGGGGACAAGGAAAGCTTTAAAAATACAACAAAGAAAGTATAGAGAGTTTGATGCAAGTAACTACTTTAATGGTCTAAGAGGATACTATTCAAAACAATCTTCCATCTAAAATCTAGTATAATCTCAACAATGTTGGTATGCATTGAGTCCACAATCCATATCCCCACCCATGAGCCCCTTGGACAACATCTGTTATATGCCCTTTAATAAGACCAAGGACAATAATTTTTTCACAAATATGTTTTTAAAAATAATTTTCTTAGTCTATTATGATAGATGCATGATTAAAGTACTGTCAGAAATAGATTCAAGTAAAAGTGATATTACTCCAATTACAATTTATCATCTTAATTAAGGGTGCACACAGGTTGAATTGGGCGCGTTGATGAAAAAAAAAAAAATTTCCAAACCACCGCCGACTCACCAACTTACAAAAATGGCAAGTCGGTTGAAAATTTGGGCAGTCTCAACTTGGTAGATTTGGCTGTTAGTTTTAGTTATGTATTGTATACTAAACTTCAAATTTAATTTTACCAAAGAAATTTAAAAATTATTTCCTCTAATTAATCCTATAAACTATTAAAGGACTTAAAGGAAATCATGTCTTACGGTGTGAGTATTTTTTAAATTTTCTCAAAAAAAAAAAAAAAAAGCTTTTATGCATATCCATGTCACTATGTATGTTTAGGAATATGTTGGAAAAGTATCACATTTTCTATTTTAACATGTGTAAATCATGGAATTAATTAATAAATAAACACTTAAAGTTAATATGAGATATAGACTAACAAGAAAACTCAATCCACCAACCAACTCGAATTGCCACTTTAATAATTAAACTCGCCCAACCCGCTTGAAAATAAATATCAAATCCATAGGGCGGTGCGGAGCTGAGTGAGTCGGGCAAATTGAGCGGGTTATTGTACAAGCCTAATCTTAATAAGTTGTGAAAAAGGTTTTTAAAAAGTTTTGTCGCTAGCATTAATCATTGTTCTTTGGCTTTAATTTGTTGTTTTGCCCAAATATTTTTGTTTAATTTTTTCAATCAATAATTTTTTTTCCAAATATAAAACCACCCAAGAAAAAATATATTCACAGAAGACTTGTTCTTCTTTAAAAAAAAAGAAAAAAAGAAAAGAAGAAGTTAATTTTTGGTCCCTATAAATATGGGATGGTTTTATTTTGAGCTTAACTATTCAATTATGTCAATTTTATACATATGTTTTTTGCATTGGTTTTTTTTTTATCCATGGCATCTCATTAACCCAAAAAAGAAAAAAAAAATTTGCTCACGTGCCTAACGTAGTACTTACATGTCACATTATTAAAATAAGAAGAAGAGAAATGTTTTGTTCACAATATTGTCATAATAAATTTTAAAGGCATGTTTAGTAGACTGTAAAAGGCACTGCAACTTAATAATTATTCCTATGGTCTAACTATTCACTAGTTTGGTTATATTTTTATTATAGAAAGTAACCATTTTTTATGAAGAACTATTATTTAAAATGAGGAATAACTATTCCTCTCTAAAAGGGTTGTAATAGATATTCCTTAGTAGGTGTAATAATTTATAAAATTAATATATTTTCAAATAAAAAAACATTCCATATATGCATAACAATTATGAAAATAAAAAATCATTAAAAAATAACTCACCCCTTTCTTAAATTTAGAAAATATTATTTTTTAAGAATTGTCTTGTTTTAGGAAATATAATTGTATGAGTAAGATATATCCTAAAATAGATCTTAAGTTTTTTTTTTTTTTTTCGTCTAATATTACAACTTACAACCAAACTTATGAATATGTTTAGGGAAAATTACAACTTACCCACCTGTGGTATGGCCGAAATTTAAGTTGTCTACCTGTGGTTTGAAATTCAACATTTTACCCACCTGAGGTTAGCTCAGTTAGAGTTCTGTAATCTATCTCTGTTAAAATGAGGGCTAAATATGTCATTTTTCTCCACTTTTATGTCTCTCTCCTCCCAAAAAAAACAAAAAAATAAAAATACAAATACAATATCAAATATGATCAAAAGGAATCCAGCGGAATGCTTGCATCATGAAATTTCAAACCACAGATAGACAATTTAAATTTCAATCAAATCTCGGGTGGATAAAGTATCAAATTTCAAATCACAGGTAGGCAACTTAAATTTCAATCAAATCACAAATGGGTTAGTTGAAATTTGCCCATATGTCTAATTATTCCATTACAGATTTTACAGTTTCTCGAAAAAAAAAAAAATCATTACAACACATTTTATTCCCATTAATAGAGATTATCATTTCTGCTGTAATTCTCATTCAGTGTATCAAATGTGCCCTAAGTGAAAAGTTGTTACTTGTTGTTTCTAGTAAACAAGGCTTTTCTATTCACCTAAATAGAATAATAAATTGTTGAATTTTTCTTGTTCATATATAACAGAAGAGAAACTTTATAATGATAAATATACCTTTTTTCATTAGAAATTAGATGAACCAATCTTTACATTCATTTTGAAAAGTTAAAATAATTAAACAGAAGTAGTATTCTTTTAACAATACGACTTTCAATGGTCACTTGTATGTGTTTCATCTAAACACAGTCACATGAATGATCAATCCATGCCTTTGTTTTCTTAAACAATGATAATGCTATTAGTTTTTGTTTAAATGCACATGTATAATTTGTTAATGGGCTCAATGTTTTGTACAAATTGTTGTGCACCCTTATATTTGTACTTGGTCCATGATATTGTTATTCGAATTATACTTTGTAATCTTTAATTAATGATTGTGTATCCATTTGTCATGGAACCAATCTTGGTATTTAACTGAAACTTTCAAGGATTGTATATTGACCTATTGTGGGATCAATTATTGTTAAATATTTGTATTGTCACACAGTATATTTGTTGCAGACTTAGCAAGTGGAAAATACATTCTTTAACCCAATTGACCCAACTTATTTCTAACCAAACTCGATTGATCTGACCCAAACCCAATCTAACCTTTTTTTACATCTAAGAAAACCATAGCCGGATTTAGTTGCTTTTATTTATTTATTTATATTTGGAAGGGGGAGGAGGTGAGTAGAATCTCTTATAAAAACTCATATTTAATTTGAGGTAAATTTAATTATAAAAAAATTACAATAAGTTTTAAAAGTGTATTAACTTAGGCACAAACAAAAAAAAAAACAAAATATTTATATATATATATATATATATATATTGTTATTCTTCTAAACTCACTTCAAAAGAATTGTATTTATAATTTGAAAAGAAAAAATTGCTTGCCATTTGATAAAAGTATTGGATTTTATATGAGAGCAAAAATGATTAAAAATTTCTCTAAAAAAGAAAAAGAAAAATCGAAATGCTTCAAAAAAAAAAAAAAAACTGTAATTTGATTGGTGTAGTGTAGATTCCTTTACAGGCCTAGCTATAATAAATATATAATAAAACTTAGGCTAAAGGCAACAAATCAGAGTGGCGCAGCGGAAGTGTGGTGGGCCCATAACCCACAGGTCCCAGGATCGAAACCTGGCTCTGATATATGAGAGACAAGCTTTCGGCCTTTCATCTATTATAATTATGCTTTTTTTTTTTCACTCTTTGAGAGTAATTGATTGGTTTTTGTTGTATGTGATATTCGAANAACAATTTTACTTTCTAATTTAAGTATTTCAAATCCATTTTCTCCAATTTTTGATTCTCTCTCTCTCTCTCCTCTCTCTCTCTCCCAATTAGCAAAATCCATACAAGTCAAGGTTCAATCCAATGCAATGGGAATTCCTACAAGAAAAACTTACCAAAACGAAGGCCTTTCATTTCTTATAATTATGTTTTTTTTTTTTTTTTTCACTCTTTGAGAGTAATTGATTGGTTTTTGTTGTAGGTGATATTTGAACCCAAGTCCCTTATTCAAGAATAAGGAGCAATTGATTTTTGTTGTAGGTGATATTTAAACCCAACTCCGTTATTCAAGAACAAGCCTAATTTTTACTTTCTAATTTAAGTATTTCAAGTCCATTTTCTCCAATTTTTTTATTCCCTCTCTCTCTCTCTCTCTCTCTCTCTCTCTCCAATTAGCAAAAGCCATACAAATCAATTTTCAATCCAATGCAATGGGAATTCCTACAAGAAAAACTTACCAAAACGAAGGCCTTTCATCTCTTATAATTTTGCCTTTTTTTTCACTCTTTGAGAGTAATTGATTGGTTTTTGTTGTAGGTGATATTTGAACCCAAGTCCCTTATTCAAGAATAAGGAGCAATTGATTTTTGTTGTAGGTGATATTTAAACCCAAGTCTCTTATTCAAGAACAATGGGTTTTACTGATTAAGCTAACTATAACCCAATATATCTCACGAGAATTCTAAAGTAAGAGTATTTGCAAACCATCTAATTGTCTAATGAAGATTAACAAGAACAATCACTTGAACTAAATGGCTAACTATATTACATTTGCATTTGTTGGATATTTTAATAAAAAATATTATATTTATTTTGATACTCATTTATGTGTATCAATTATCCCTTAATGTCAAATACGTTGAATACTAAATTTTGAAATTTAAATTTAATTCAAATTTGAATAGCTTTTGTCAATGGTTTTAATCAGGAAATTTATGAACATTAATGTAATATTAATGCCATAATTGCCAGCATATTTGGTTTTATTACAAATATATACTTTCTAAAGGTTTTGTAGTCAAACGTTCTTATTCAAATATGACATAATAAAGTCATATATGGAAGATATTTTAGCACTTAAATGTACAGCTATTGTTGAATTATTTTACGTTACCATATATACACAAATATTTACCATTTAATTTAATGGAAAGTGGTCAAAACAACTAGCAATTTTTTGTAATATATATATATTCTGGAACTTTCAAAAAGGCATTCTAATAAAGGTTAGCCACGTTAACTATGGGACATTAAATGCATAGCATCATGATTCTTTCCTTCTAGTCCTCAACGTACACTTTGGCAAAAAGTTGACCAGTTTATGTATATATATATATATATATTTAATATATGTATTCATGACATTGATTTCAATATCTTTATGACCATTTAATTGATATCAAGTCTTTTTGATTTTTTTTGGCTAAAGAGAAGTTAAAGGTCCGGCTATATATCTCTCTCTCTCTCTCTCTCTCTCTCTCTCTCTCTCTCCAATTAGCAAAATCCATACAAATCAATGTTCAATCCAATGCAATGGGAATTCCTACAAGAAAAACTTACCAAAACGAAGGCCTTTCATCTATTATAATTATGCTTCTTCTTTTTTCACTCTTTGAGAGTAATTGATTGGTTTTTGTTGTAGGTGATATTCGAACCCAAGTCCTTTATTCAAGAATAAGGAGCAATTGATTTTTGTTGTAGAAGGTATTTAAACCCAAGTCCCTTATTCAAGAATAAGGGATTTTACTAATTAAGCTAACTATAACCCAATATATCTCACGAGAATTCTAAAGTAAGAGTATTTGCAAACCATCTAATTGTGTAATGAAGATAAACAAGAACAATCACTTGAACTAAATGGCTAACTATATTACACTTGCTTAGTGTTGGGAACATTTTCTACTTACTAATTTAAGTATTTCAAATCCATTTTCTCCAATTTTTTATTCTCTCTCTCTCTCTCTCTCTCTCTCTCTCTCTCTCCGATTAGCAAAATCCATACAAATCAAGGTTCGATCCAATGCAATGGGATTTCCTACAAGAAAAACTTACCAAAACTAATCAACTCCAAAGTCAATTAAACCCAAGAGCATTAAAAAAATACATCAAAGATCCATGACCAACCAATGTCGAATCGGGGACAAGGAAAGAAAGTATAGAGAGTTTGATGCAAGTAACTACTCTAATGGCCTTAGAGGATACTATTTAAAACAATCTTCCATTTCCTAAAATCTAGTATAATCTCAACAATGTTGATATGCATTGATTACACAATCCATATCCCTACTCATGGGCCCCTTAGACAACATCTGTTATATGTCCTTCAATAAGACCAATGACAATAACTTTTTCACAAATCTTTTTTTAAAAATAATTTTCATGGTCTATTATGATTGGTAAAAGTGATATTACTCCTATTATAGTTTGTCATCTTTATTAAGGGTGTGCACGGGCCGAATTGGGCAAATTGATGAAAAAAAGAAGGAAAAATTCCAAACTACCCCCGACTCACCAACTTACAAAAACGGCAAGTCAGTTAAAAATTTGGGCAGTTTCAACTTGGTAATTTTGGCTATTAATTTTAGTTATGTGTTGTCTACTAAACTTCAAATTTTATTTTATCAAATAAATTTGAAAATTATTTCCTCTAATTAATACTATAAACTATTAAAGGAATTACAACAAAAATATAAAACCATTAAAGGAAATCATGTCTTATGGTATGAGTATTTTATAAATTTTTCTAAAAGAAATTTTTTTTTATGCATATCCATGTCACTTTGTATGTTTAGGAATATGTTGGAAAAGTATCACATTTTCTATATTAGCATGTGTAAATCATGGAATTAATAAATAAATAAAAACTTAAAGTTAATATGAGATATAGGGTCTATTTGGATACCGCTTATTATTGAAAACTAAAAACCGAAAACACTGTAACAAAATAATTTTTAAATGTGTGAATAGTACTATAGGACCCAATTTTAAAGAAAAATTTGTTGAAATCCGTACTTGCAGATCCCATGAACAGTACAAGGGACTCACAAAAAAAAAAAAAAAAAAAACACAGAAGCACACGTCTGCTATTTTCAGTGCAATCCAAACATACACATAGACTAACAAGAAAACTCAATCCACCACCCAACTTGAATTGCCACTTTAATAGTTAAACTTGCCCAACTCACTTGAAAATAAATATCATATCCATGCAGGGCGGTGTGGAGCAGAGCAAGTCGGGCAAATTGAGTAGGGTGTTGCACAAGCCTAATCTTAATAAGTCGTGAAAAAGGTTTTTAAAAAGTTTTGTCCCTAGCATTAATCATTGTTCTTTGGCTTTAATTTGTTGTTTTGCTCAAATATTTTTGTTTAATTTTTTCAATGAATAATAATATTATTATTATTATTATTATTATTTCCAAATATAAAACCCCCCAAGAAAAAATATATTCATAGAAGAGTTGTTCTTCTTAAAAATAAAAAATAAAGAAGAAGAAGTTAATTTTTGGTCCCTATGGATTCAAAAAAAAAAATGGTCCTTATAAATATGGGATGGTTTTATTTTTGAGCTCAACTATTCAATTATGTCAATTTAATACATATGTTTGTGACATTTTATTTATTTATTTATTAGTTGTTATTGATTCAAATTTGAACTTTACACTATGATTACTTTTTTTCTCTAATAATAACAATCAGTAATAACCTGTCATTTAAGATTTGTTGTAAAAATGTTGTGGACATATCATTTCTCTTTTATTAAAGGGAGTAACCATTTTTTATGAATAACTATTGTTTAAAATGAAGAATAATTATTTCTCTCCAAAAGGGTTGTAATAGATATACCTTAATAGGTGTAATAATTTCTAAAATTAATATATTTTCAAATAAGCAAACATTCCATATGTGCATGACAATTATAAAAATAAAAAATCATTAAAAATTTTGGAAAATATTTTTTTTTTAGAAATATCTTGTTTTAGGAAATATAATTGTATGATTAAGATAGATCCTAAAATAGATCTTAATTTTTTTTTTCCCCTAATATTACAACTTACAACTAAGCTTATGAATATGTTTAATTATTTCATTACAATTTCTCCAAAAAAAAAAAAAAAAAAATTTATTATTATTATTATTATTATTTCCAAATATAAAACCCCCCAAGAAAAAATATATTCATAGAAGAGTTGTTCTTCTTAAAAATAAAAAATAAAGAAGAAGAAGTTAATTTTTGGTCCCTATGGATTCAAAAAAAAAAATGGTCCTTATAAATATGGGATGGTTTTATTTTTGAGCTCAACTATTCAATTATGTCAATTTAATACATATGTTTGTGACATTTTATTTATTTATTTATTAGTTGTTATTGATTCAAATTTGAACTTTACACTATGATTACTTTTTTTCTCTAATAATAACAATCAGTAATAACCTGTCATTTAAGATTTGTTGTAAAAATGTTGTGGACATATCATTTCTCTTTTATTAAAGGGAGTAACCATTTTTTATGAATAACTATTGTTTAAAATGAAGAATAATTATTTCTCTCCAAAAGGGTTGTAATAGATATACCTTAATAGGTGTAATAATTTCTAAAATTAATATATTTTCAAATAAGCAAACATTCCATATGTGCATGACAATTATAAAAATAAAAAATCATTAAAAATTTTGGAAAATATTTTTTTTTTAGAAATATCTTGTTTTAGGAAATATAATTGTATGATTAAGATAGATCCTAAAATAGATCTTAATTTTTTTTTTCCCCTAATATTACAACTTACAACTAAGCTTATGAATATGTTTAATTATTTCATTACAATTTCTCCAAAAAAAAAAAAAAAAAAAATCATTACAACACATTTTATTCTCAGTAATAAAGTTTACAATTTCTGCTGTAATCCTCGTTTAGTGTATCAAATGCGTACTAAGTGACAAGTTGTTACTTACTGTTACTAATAGGTAAAAAAGTAATTTTATTGCTAAGTTCAAAGTAAAACCAGTAACAATATGTCAACTAGGATTTATTGTGAATGTATTATGAAAATATTATGAATATAAAATTTCTTTACAACTAAAAATAGTTATCACCTCAGTGATAAAACTGGCACAAAAATAACCATGTCACCTACCATATTGGCATTTTTCTTTTTTCGTGTCTAAAGACTCTAAACCTTATAGTTTAGAAATGATTTTGAATTAAACCCACACTTTTAGAGATGAGTTCATAGTTTAGATCTTTTTTTTTCTTCGTTTTTAGATAAGTTTTATAGTTACAGTGGGGAGGGAAATTTGAACCCTTGATGTCTTTATTGGAAATACTAGGAACTGTTAGTTTTGAAGGAAGTATAAATAAAAATCTTCCTTGTGAATGGTTGCAGTTATTTGATGAAGAGTTTCAATTATAGCATATAGTATCATTCTTTGTGGAAATTTCAATATGCTGACAATATCTTAGCAAAATTTAAACTATCACCCTGATTTTCAATTATAGAATATTGTATCATTCTTTGTGAAAATTTTCAATATGCTGACAATATCTTAGGAAAATTTAAACTATCACCCTGATTATATTTGATCCCTAAATGATCAAAATGCACAATTGACACCTCCCATTTTTAAAAATATGTCACACTTAACCCCATCATCTATTTTTGTCTTAACTTTAACGAACCAATTCACCCCTAGCCTGTTTTGGAGAGAGGTAAATTGGTCTTTCAATGCTCAGTCAAATATAATACCAAAACAAATATATAGGGACATTGAAATGGATTCATAATTTTTGTGGGTCAATCGTGCCCATAATAATTCAAGGAATCAAGTGTAATCAGGATAATAGTTTAAGGTAGAAAAGTGAAACTTGTGGTTAAATAAATAAATACTTTTTCCGTCTCACTTTTTTTGTCCTCTATTCTATTTTGAGATGTTCCAAAATATTGTCTCGTTTCTAAAAATAAAAGTCATTAATTTATTAATGTTCCTATTATACCCCTATTAATTTACAAATTCAATTTTTTGATAAATTTTTTAAAGGGTAGTTTTGGAAACTTATACATTTTTAAAAAGTAGACAAGATAATAAATGATGTTCTTTTAAAAAATTTAACTTTTCAAACAGGACAAAAAAAAAATAGGACAGAAGGAGTAAATAAATGTGTGCGCTTAAGTCATACATTAACCATTTATTTTTTTAAAAAAAATTATGAAAATTTTTTTAAAAAAATTATCAATAAAATCAATCACTTTTTTATTTTTCCATAAAAAAAATTTATAAATAATTTTACTAATATATGCCCAAGCATCTGTCAGTAAAATCTTAAATAAATAAATAAATGAGAAGGATTAGAGTAGCAACTACTACCAGCAGCAGTAGAAGGCTTACCCTCAGAAGTTGGAAGATAAAAAAAAGTTACACATCCCATCTACATTTCCAAAGTTGAAGCCAAATACTCCAAAAAAAGAAAAAGAAAAACAACCTTAGTTCAGAAAGAAGTAGCATTTAGCAATTGAGCATGAGGTTCACGCCTCTTGGCTGGATCGGTGAGGTTGAGTAGGAGACCTTTCTCCACGGCCACCGAGGTTTCTGCTGCTACCACCACCAACGCGGACGCAGGCTTCATGGAGTCATGGAAGAAAGTGATACCAAACATAGAGCCACCCAAGACTCCTTCACATTTCATGAACCCTCATCCCGCTACACCCTCTTCCATCCCTTCCAAGATCACTGTCAACTTTGTGCTCCCCTATGCCTCCGAGCTCTCCACCACGGTGCCATGTTCTCTCTCACATTTTCTGGGTTTTGCTTATTCATTCTGGTTAATGGTGTGTGTGTGTGTCCATTTTAACTTGCAGTTATTGTTTGTTGTGGATTTTTTTTTCATCGGGGTTTCGTTTACATTTTTATTTAATTTGATGAAATCCAAGAGTTTTGGAAATCTAACTCACCATTAATTATTCTGATCAAAAACAAAATTCTGACCATTTTACCTCAGATTCCTTTGGTTTCTGTGGGGTTTACGCGGTGTTGATATGTGATTGCAACTGGTTCGAGAAGTGATTGTTGTGTGCATCCTGAGGTTTTTGGGCCAAATAAAGGTTCACATAAAGGCTATAATTTTCAGTTTTTGGTGAATAGTATGTGTGGATGTGGTGGATATAAAGAGTATTCATAGAATGGTGTTCTATGTAAATCCATATATTTCAACCCATAAACTGACAACCTAGCCAGTTCACTGGGGTAGAGAAAGAGCAGAACTTTCAATAGTAGCTGGAGACCCTTTTAATTCACTCAGTCTGTATACCGGCATATAAGAGGAGATATTGTTGCTGATTATATTAGAAAAGATGTCTTAAGAAGAGGGAGTTTTCCACCCAAAATCTTGTGTGTTGTGCTTGAACAGTCACACTTTGCAGTGTATTTAGTAACTAAATTGTTAAGTGTTTCTCTATAAATCAGCTCACTTTGCATTATGAAAAGGGTCAGAATTAATGTAAAATTCCCCATGCCATCAAGGTTTACTAGACATTGTGAATGGTTACCAATTGTTAGAATGTTGGGATAATTTTTTTTAGATATGATAGATTTGAGCCTATAATGTCTACTCGATAATAATTGCTCTTTATTATCAAGCCAAAATATCAATCAGTTTTTTTGTGTAGGCGGCATTTGAACCTAGGTCCATTATTCGACTACAAGGAACTTTACCAGTTAGCTAACTAAAATGCGCGCACACCCACAAAAAAAAAAAAAAAAAAAAAAAAAAAAAAAAAGATTTTGGATGTTAAAACTTAAAACTTGTTGCAGTGATTTACTTATAAAAAAAAAAAAAACTCATTGCAATGATCTTTTTTTTTTTTTTTGGTAAACCTCACTTATGAATGTAATATAGGAAATGATGGGTCTTGATCTTCTATATTACCTTTAGGCTCCTTAGTTTCTATAGAATACATTTTCCTTGGATAGAAAATACTTTCTGAAAATTGATTTAATTTTTTGTTTGGTTGAGATCTTACAAATAATTCTTTTATTTTTTTTTGTAATAAAAAATCACAAAAAGTTAGTAGGCAGTAAAGGTGATGGAAAGGGGGAGCACAGTCATGTTGATAGTGGTAGCAAAGTGTGGGGAGGAGGTGGTGGGGAAGGCAGAAGTGTGGAATAGGCAGTGGGAGGTGGTGGCAAGGAGTTTTTTTAGGGTGCTAAGGAAGGTGGTGGTACCAACACAGAGGAAGAAGGGGGAGGTAATGGTGATGGCACAAGAGAGTGGAGAGAGGGGGAGATGGTGGCGGCAGCCAAGCAGAGGGAGGGGAAGGAGGTGCTGGAACTGATATAGAAGAGTGGAGAGAATGAGGAAGGTTTTTCTTCTTCCTTTTTTTTTTTTTGGGTGGGGGGGGAGGGGGAACATAATGCATTTTCTGCTATTTTGGTGTAATTGCCTGTAAACTATGAAAACGTTTTATGTTGAATAGCAATTTTCAGCTGCCAAACCTAAAAAGTAAAGAAAATGTTTTCTAGAAAATAGTTCACTCTGAAACAAACGAAGGCTTATTTTGGAAGTTTTTTAAGCAAATCCCAATGAACCTAATTGACACGTTTTCTCTACTCATCAACTAGCCAAATGGCTTTTTTTAGGTGGAGTGAATTAAGTTTTTGCCTCTCAAATTCTCACCTTCCTGACTACAAGATGCTTATTTAAACTATATACACAATGTTTCAGGTTGACATGGTCATAATACCAGCAACAACTGGGCAAATGGGTGTTTTGCCCGGACATGTACCTACAATTGCAGAGCTGAAGCCTGGGATTCTATCAGTGCATGAAGGAAACGATGTGACAAAGTATTTCCTGAGCAGTGGGTTTGCTTTTATCCATGCTAACTCTGTTGCTGATGTAATTGCCGTAGAGGCTGTGCCAGTTGACCATATTGACCCCAGCTTGGTCCAGAAGGGCCTTACAGACTTCACGCAGAAGCTAAGTTCAGCCACAACTGAATTGGACAAAGCTGAAGCCCAGATTGGTGTTGATATTCACAGTGCGCTCAACGCTGCTCTCTCAGGCTAATGGCTATCAACACCATGTCAAGTTTTTCTTCACTTTCCCAGTTCTGCTACAGCAACTGTTTGATGTTCCCTCAATAGTACTTATTAGATCTGTCAAGATATCGTCACTATGATTGCCAGGAGTGAAATAAATATTTTTCCCAAAGAGCCCCTTTCTTTCCATGGCCAAGATGCCGCTTCATCTGGAAATTGGAATATTACTCTACTTTTTTCCGTTTGGAAATTTTATTTCATTGTTTGGTTTTGATATCACACATAAAGGAAATCACTGTACTTTGTTTTTCTCGGTCTTGAAATGATGTTTGGATTTCAGTTGTCATAAGTAATTCTATGTCCACGTATATTTCAGGTGCCATTTTGCTGCTGTTTACAATTTTTAAAAGTTGGGTAGGTATTCATTGATTCTGTCCTCAAATTAGCACCTATTTGTTGGATTTGAGTATTTGACTGGTTTGAAAGATGGTGATGAACATAGTTGGGGAGGTGCCAAGTGCAACGTTTTAATATCTTTTTCCTTTCCAGTAGCAAGTTATGTATTTTCAAGGCAAGGACGATAAAGTAATGACTTAAATTATGTCTAGTAAATATGAGATGGTTTCTTAATGTTACATAGCCTAGAGGCATTACAAATATACTAGAAACTAAAGTAGTAAACTAAGTAAAGTACAGCATGCCTCGATTGATTACCAATCCGAAGAAATTAAAAATTGCATTGTCGATTTGTTTGCTTGATCTGTTTATTTTTTATTTTTACTAAAGTAATACTTTGGAGTTTGGCCCTTAAAGTGAAGAGTTGTTTTATTTTGACCCTTCACGTTTTAAAATTTTAATTTAGGCCCTCATGTTTAATTTTTTTTGTTTGGCCCTTTATGTTTCAAAATTTTCATTTATAAATAGAGAGAGAGAGAGAGAGAGAGAGAGATATTAAGAAAGAAGATCAACTAATAGTAAAGTGACATGGAATAGCAGTTATAAAATGTGACTAAAATGATATTAGCAAGTAGAAGACAGATAAGGTTAGATTTATGTTAACAAAAAACTTTATACTAGGAGGCATACAGGAGATTGAGGAAAGGTTGAACTGTGTGTTGAGTTCTGCCTCCCTTCTTTAGTTAACAAGCCTTTTAAGGCTACAGAGTCCAACTGATATTACAATAGTATTTTACAAATAGTAATCCAAATTATTCTGCCCATGTCCACAGAGCTAGACACTGATGTTTTTACAGACTCTATTAAAGCAAACATACCTGATGCCACATAATACATCTTTTCGCGTTTAGCCCCATCCATCTCTTCTTTGGTACTAGTATTTATCTGTATCTCCAATTACGTCACTTTGATTTTGTCCATAGTCATCACTGTTGTAATTGAGATAAGGTCCATATTCTTCAAAAGGTATAAAACCCTGTGCTTGGCCCTTCTTGATATGGATTTCCTGTGTTTAGAGATTCCACTATCGTAAAGCTTTCTAACAGTACATCTAATGAATGAAAATTTATTAAATACTCCGGGAGCTTGCCTCTCATGTGAGAGTAGGGAGCATTACTCTGAGGGCTCACCCATCATGTGAGAGGAGAGAACAATGCTCCTGAAGTATTTAACAACTTCTACCAATAAATGTGGTCATCTTCATGAGTATTGTATGAAAATTTTAAAACATGAAAAACCAAAATGAAAATAACCTTAAATTTAAGGACCAAAATTAAAATTTTGCTGGAATTTAAATTCTTACATTGAGAATGAGAACTTTGCAAATAAACCTATGTTCTTTTAGAAGTATGAAGTATCCCCTTCCATTTTTTTTTTTTTTTTGGCTAATAGAGCAAGAAACTTCTTTCACTAACGTGCTAGACACCTACTATTGTAGATAAGATTTTGGGATGTGTATGGGTCGGGTTAAGGAGATTTTTTGACCCAACCCATCATGGTGGGTTAAAAAATATCTAAACCAACCCAACCCATCATAAGGGTTCAACCCAACCCAACCCACATGAATTAGTTTGGATCGAGTTGAACCCATGGGTTGGATAGTTTTTATTTTATTTTATTACTATTATTATTAAATTGAGTAGAAAAAAATATATCTCACCCATGTTACCTAAGTTGATAAACAAAATATTCATGAACTAGTATTTCAACTCAGTTATAAACAAAATATATCCAACTCAGTTGATTTTTTTTTTTTTTTTTTGGCTAATAGAGCAAGAAACTTCTTTCACTAACGTGCTAGACACCTACTATTGTAGATAAGATTTTGGGATGTGTGTGGGTCGGGTTAAGGAGATTTTTTAACCCAACCCATCATGGTGGGTTAAAAAATATCTAAACCAACCCAACCCATCATAAGGGTTCAACCCAACCCAACCCACATGAATTAGTTTGGATCGAGTTGAACCCATGGGTTGGATAGTTTTTATTTTATTTTATTACTATTATTATTAAATTGAGTAGAAAAAAATATATCTCACCCATGTTACCTAAGTTGATAAACAAAATATTCATGAACTAGTATTTCAACTCAGTTATAAACAAAATATATCCAACTCAGTTGATAAACAAAATATATATAAACTAGTATCCCAACTTAGTTATAAACAAATAGGAGTGGAGTGGGAGAGTGGGAGTGTGAGGCGGCAAAGAGAGAAATAAGATTGTTAAAATTTGTGAGGTAGTTGGGTTTTATATAGAAAGAGGCGAATAGGGAAAAAAATTAAATAAAAAAATTATTTATTGTATAATACATTTTTAAATATGTAGGTAGGTCGGTCCAGTTAGATGGGTTTGTGATTGTTATGACTCTAACCCAATCCGACCCGCTATTAAAAAAAAAATCATAACCTAACCCAACTCACCAATAGACCCAACCTAGCAAGTTGGGTTGTGTCAGGTCGATTTTAGCGGGTTAGTCAACGGCACACCCTTCATAAGAATCAAGCAGATGAAAAAAGTCAATTAACTTAACTTGCACTACAGTTTGAAAACTGGGCTACACGGTGAGGGATAGCTCATATATTTAAATCTTTTGAAGCCTTGCGCTATTTTATTTATTTTTCAATGATGAAATTGCATGCATGATGCAACCATAATCGTTGTGCAAACAGTGCAGTACTGGTTTGAAAATTAAAATCTTTTAAACCCTTATAGGTACTAGGGATGATATCTTCTTTAAAAAAAAAAATTAAAAATTAAAAGGAGAGTACTAGGATGATAATGGGCTGAATTAAGTGGGTTTTCAGTTTTCTGACCCAACCTGACCTTGACAGAAAGGATTTGGGTGAGTTTGTTTCAAAATTTAAACCCATGAGGGTTTTAGGAAGGGTTTGGGACTTACAAAGTTACAATTGGGCACCCAAATGTAACAAAATTATTCATTTAAATGACTAAAATACTCTTCAATTACTTTTACAAAAAATCTAGGATTATATAACCAAAATAAGTGTATTTCCTTTCACTTAATATGTTGTTTATTTTAAGAGTAAAAGAAAAAGTCCTTACTAATGTTTAAATTTAAAACAATAATATTTTACATGTTCATTTTTAAGTTAACTTGATCCATACAAGTCCATCCATGATTAGATAAATTACCTGATTTAGGATGGGCTTCGCCTTTTCAAATATAAAGGGGATGAATTTAAGATAGAATTTATAAAATTTGAGAGCTTGGTAAAGATTTGGTATTTAAAATATTTGCAGGGTTTTATTTTTTGGTTCCTAAACCCGACCTATTTGCCATGAACATATCACACAAAAATTGAAGAAACTGAGAAAAATTAAATACAACTTTAAAACACCATAGAAAACTGAATGCTACTGCATTGCCAGTGTTTTTCCACTGCAGCATTACAGGGAAAGAATCTTTACATCAAATATATGCATTCTCATTCTCACATGTGTGAATCTCATTAGTCTATACGTTTCATAGATCATCAAGAAGACAAGCCTCTTTAACGAGACAACAAGTTTACTTGCTCGCTAGGGCATTATCAGCGTTCATTGCATTTAGCCTTCTCCATCCCTCAGAAACTGACCAGCCAACTTAGGTTCTAGAGTTTTATCTTAAAAACCCTCACTTCATATAAGACCTGCCCGTGCCACCTCAATCAACAGATTAAATTTTAACATCCCTCAGTGTAGCTTCAAATTAGAGGGTACGGTAAATAGTGAATAGAGAGTATTATTCTTTGTTTAAATTCTTTTAAAACAACCACCCTGCCTACACCAAAGGTAAAACACAAAGAAGCTAAACCACAATGTCTACCAGTTATACATGCCTTCAGAATGAAGAGAAGAAACATCAAATTTTTTTAATAGTTACAAATGAATTGGATGGCATGAATTCCCTTGCTCAAATAATGACATTTATACACAATGAGGAATAAATTAATCTATGATAACAGAGCGAAAGACGAGGAGGGGGATGTGGAAAAACTAAAGGGAAGCAGCTGCTCTCCCTCAATAATTACAGATTAATTATACCCAAAAAAAAAAAAAGAGCAATACATTGGAAGCTAGATTAATTATACCCAAAAAAAAAAAAAAGAGCAATACATTGGAAGCACTTCCATCCAATCATCAAAAAAAGAACTCGGATCATTGAGCCGCTCCAAATCAAGTTAGAACCCTATTTCACCGGAGCAGGACTAGTTCAAGTCAATTTTTTAAGTCTCCGATCACTCAAGGCAGTTGTTGAACAATGAGAAATCTTGTATGCCAAATGGATGTGGCAGAAGGCACAGCAAATTAATCACCAAAGATTTTGTTTGTTTAATAAGCCTTGAGAGTCCTGTCATAACTTTGAGCCTAGTCTCCAAGGGCACCCACCTTCGAAGGCCTGCTCCAACACGTCTTCCATTCGCTTAGCGAGTAGTACCTGTTAAACATTTTAGTGAAAAAGTATGAACACAATTTATTCTTGCAATTCACACAGTGAAAAAAAAGGCCCAAATGAAAACCACAAATAATGACAATTTATGCACGCATTTCTCGGAGCATGTAAGGAAAAATTGGTCCATCACATGATCATCATATCCAAGGAGCTGGGGAGTTGGCAAATCATAATGAAGAGCTTTGATTGCTTCACTTCCAAAATTGTTCACTCTTTCACATCAGGTCTGTGCTCTTTCATATCAAGTGTAAAATATGGACATTTGATGTGAAAGTGGGACACTGTGTGAAACATTTGAAGTCTAGAAGTGTGAAACAATAATTAACCCATAATGAATCCATCCAAGCATGCTGATAGTTAGCACACAAACCAAATACAGTCTTTGCTATCCACATTCTTTTGAAGATGATTCAGAAAGTGCATAAAGTTATAAAAGACCTAACAGGCTTCCCGCTTTCCCAGACAATCCCTAATTACTGCCTTCCAAATTTTGATACGAATGGAAATATCCTTTCTATGTGCATTCAAGCTCAATTTTGTATTACTTGTATTGTACCAAACATCACATGTACAAGATTTAAGCTGGAAAGTGCATTCACACATGCATTAAATAATTGACAACATCTTGGCCAAAATGAAAACAAATTTACCTCCAGATTGGCAAGAACAGCTGCTGGTACTTCAACCAAGTCTTTCAAATTTCTCTCAGGCAGGATAACTCTCTTGATACCATAGCGGTGTGCTGCCAAAATCTGCAGTTCATATTAAAATAAATTATTACACAAATATTTGTAAATATTATAAATGTATTAGAAACAACTCATTAACTACACACCATTACCCTAATATTATGCTGTCAAACATTTCCCTAAGGCTTTGGAATTTGGGGATTTTTCATGATTAAAAAGATTTAAGCCAATAGTGTGTCTTTGATGAATTTTGGGTCTTAAGGTTAAATTTATTGACTCTAGGATGTTTATAACTTGATTTTTGGAGGGGAATAGTAAGCAAACTAACCTTAAATGTGATCTTAACAATTATAATTTCATATAAATAACTGCATATTTGGATTCTACTTGAAAAATTAAGTGGGAACTTGATCTGATTCATGAAAAGGGGGTTGTATAAGAAAATATTAAAAAAAATTAAATCTGGAAAATAAGGGTCCCTGACAAAGCCCACTTGTAGGCCACATTGTTGGGAAAGAGTGTGGCCCACCCCTGGCCCCATTAGGACTAGTAAAGTTCCACTATGACTCACTCACCCAAAAAAGACTAGTAGACACCACTTTGGGACAAAATTAACCCTAGATGTAGTTCTAGATACATTGAAAATTTAAATGGAAGTTTTATATGGGTACTCTTGGAATTATTAGGTGAAATTTTTAGGAGTCTTACCATAGTTCTAGAAATAACATAAATTTCACACTCCCCCTGTTGATGTGTTTTGAGGGGATAAATTCCAATTAGATGAAAATTGCATAAATTGGGTTAATTGCCAAAGTTTGGAATGGGTGAAGTAATTTGTGCATATGATTGTATTAGGTTGTCTTGAGGTGTCCTAACTTTTGAGATTTTGGTAAGGATATTGGAGGTAAGTAAACTTTCCTGTTAGATAGTGATTTTTTTTAACCTTTTTTTTTTGCTTGAAACATGTTTTGTTTAATGAAATAGTTATTTATTTCTCATTATGAAAATTATTGTTTGAATTATTTAATTTAGTTAGTTAAGAGAGAAAATTCATAATTTCCTCATTGAAATAATAGAGTTTTGACCATATTAGTTTCATTTTTGCAAACATTACATTCTTCAAAAGCTTGGATCCAGTATGTGAAATGTTTGTAAAAAGAACTAATGTTTGAATGAGATAAAACAATGATTTTTTGTTTTTTTTTTTTTTTTGGGGATAGTTAATGATTTTTTGTGTTTATTAAAGAGCTTTATTGAATATGACTTAAATTTAACGAAAATGGAATGGTTAAGTTTTGGGAATTGAACTATTACTGTTTGATTATGCTTTGGACCCTACCAATGGGTGTATACATTGGCATAGAAACAAATTTCTTCTACGGCTTACTACAGCCCCGGTTCTGGGCCTAATCATGAAATATAGCATGACCAAGTTAAATCTATCAAAAAGTTTTAAATCCAAAAAATAATCTATTAGTTATATATATTATATTATATTATATTATGTATGTATAGTATGTTTGTAACTTGATTAAATACATGTTCTCTTTTCATACATAGCAAAAAAATTTACATCAACTTATTCTATACATAACTCAAAACAATTTTTTCATCAAGTTTATAAACTATGAGTTATGGTCCTTTTTCTTCTGGGCTATGGTCCTTTGTATTTAGCTTGTTTATTATTTCCTGGGTTATGCCTAAATAAGTGGTTGAGTTGCTTGCTTCTTGGCTTTGAGGTGCTGGGTGATATATGACAGCATCTGTTTGGGGTGTTATTCTGCAGTTTATTAAGTGGAACATATGGCAAGAATGGAATAACAAAAATCTTCAAAGGGGAGGAACGTTCTATCATCAAGTTGAAGCGCATTTTCCTTTTGTCTTTGTTTGAATGGAGGAATGCTTTGGTCGGTCTTGACATACACTATGTTTTAGATTATGTAGATTTATGGAATTTTGGGCAAACTTTTGCTTTCCTTATACACTTCCTGTGTACCAAGGAATTTGCTTCTTTTCTTGTTTTTTCTCATATTTTCAATAAAGTTTTCATTCACAGATAAAATAAAAATAAAAATAACTATGAACCATCTTTTAAAAATTGATCACAATTATTATTCTTTAAACATTTTACATTGTTAGAGTATAATATAATTTTAAAAACAATGAATATACAACAATTTAATTGATTTTTAATAATTTAAATAATAAATGTCACTTTACATGCCTAAACATATACGAGTCATATATATATATAATTAATATAAAAAAAAGGGGCCATTAGTTAAATGTAATATATATATATATTTACACAAACATAAATTAAAAATTAAAGAAGGGATGTTCAATAGCCCCCTTTCTCCGCCCCTAAGCATGACCATAGTCACAACTATTTAATATATGTAATATTTTACAATATTTATTTTCAAAGTCCAATGAATAATTGATATAATTATTATTTGCTTTCAAACATGTAATGAGTAGTTCTAAAATTTAAATGAACTTAATTATTGTTTCCATGCCTACAAAACTTGTTTACTGTTAACCATTATTTTTGTGTTTCTATATAGTTGATCCGTCTAGCTAAGTCCTTTAGTTACTTACCGAGCCGTGTTGAGCTCATTCTTTTCTTTTCTTCATTTCAAATTCTAAAGAATAGCTAGCTCACAGGACTTTTAATCAGTGTACTGTGTGAGAAGAGTATTCAGACTATTTTCTTTTTAATGTTAGTTTTATGCTATTATCGATCATGTGGAAAAGAATCTAATTTTGTGGGCTTTTGGTGTCAGGATGTTTTTTGTAATTGAACTTGTTTTCTAGTAAGACCTTGCCCGCTTGTGACAGGAAGACTAGGCGTGCATCCATGGTCAAATATACAAACCTAACCCAAGCAATTTGACTGAAAGACACTATTTTGTACATTGTGTGTGAGTATATCTACTGGATTATTTAAAAGATAGCTCTGACAACAAGAAGCAAGAAGGATCATGTACATATCCAAATGTATTCCAGTCAAGGTACTTAACAGAAATTAGAAGGGGGAAAAAGTTTGATAATGAAACCCTCACTCCATAATTTTAAATTTTTATTATACCTCCAAAAAGACTACTGTCGTAAATTAGTAGAATTTTTCCCTTTTACAAATGACAATAATAAGAAATGGGGTATTGCATACCTTATCCTTGACCCCGCCAACAGGTAGCACAAGACCCCTCAATGTTATCTCTCCAGTCATTGCTGTGTCTGCTCTCACTCTTCTCTGACTGAACAGTGAAACCAGTGCTGTTACCAGAGTCACACCAGCAGAGGGCCCATCCTTAGGTACAGCCCCAGCAGGAAAATGTATATGAATATCCCGGCCCTCCAAGAGATTGATATCCTCAGAGGCTGCTAGATTAAGATCAGCTGCCCTGGCTCTTACCTGATAAAAATAAGGAAAGATTTTAATATCAATAATTTCAGACAAACATTTGCATGGGTCAAAAACAGGTTGCTAATGAGTGAACAAAAATTTCTTGAGTACAATTTGCAATCCGAGAACAAGATTATGATACAAATTGACACGTGCTAAATATAACACTATTTGGTCCACAACTAGAGAAAAGAGTGTGCTGGGATTTTATTTTATTTTTTTTTCTTTTTCTTTCTCTATTTCTGAATATTGTTAATTTGGTCCACAACTAGAGAAAAGGGGGTGGGCTGGGAATTTTTTTTGGAGCAGGAGGGAATTACAGCTTTTATAGTGTCATTAGTTATCTCTAGGTAATAACGCATATACGAAAAGCAAATAAATTTTTTGACAGGAAGAATGGAAGGATACCAAAATATATGTAACTGTCACTATGTATAGTCAACCAGTCATTCGTGCAAAAGCCCTGAAGCTTTCAGAAAATAATCAGTCTTGTGGGTGCATTAAAAAAGATGAAAGAGAAAATAGTTCAAGATCAACTCTCTAAGGGGGAAAATAATTTTTTTTTTTTCTTTTTTTATAATATGAAAACATAGGTATTCTCTCCTGATGAAAAAAAAAGGGAAGGACGACTTCTATGAAACTATTGAGAGACGCTATTTGAGAAAGTTACACTGCATGCAATTATCTTGAAGAGACTCAATTGACTCTTCCACCAATTATTAAGAAAAATCACCTCTTATATGGCTACATAATACTTTTTTTTTCTTCAAGTATATGGCTACATAGTACATATACTATGGGTGTTATAATTATCAGTTTGAAATTGCAACACAGATAAATAATCAATCGAAACAATTCAGGAGCATGCTCAATGAGGCACCAGCAAGACTGGTTAGTTCATGACTGGTAAGGAACTAATAATATACAATGCAACTCAGAAGAATCAATTACCCATGTTAGTGCTATTTGTGCAGATTCTTTGATTACATCACCAAGTTGCCCTGTGAGATGTAATTCACCATTTCCCACCATAGCTGTGGCTTCTACAAATTGGACCTCTCCACCAAATGTGGTCCAAACAAGCCCCACAGATACCCCAGGGCTTGCAACCCGTTCTGCAGTTTCTCTATCATCGAACCTTGGAGGCTGCATTACAGTATAATAAAAAATCAAACGCTACTTACGTAACTGAGAAAAACTAAAGTATTTTTTATTATACAAAAATTCTTCTCTAGTTTCTGAGCCACATCAGACATGATGAGCTCATGAGCATGTGGTAGGCCAGGATATAACCCCAAACTGCAGGGAATAATAATTTTACACATACTTTTAGCTATAAAGATCCTTCAATCCCATACTGTGCATATAATAGTTTTCTGAGACCAAAATCCATTCTAAGGGAAGGCTTAGATGAATCACCAAAATGCACTTCTAGTGCTTCAATAAATGTTTTTTTTTTTTTTTTTTTTGATAGGTAATAAAATCTTTATTGATAAGAAAGTACAATGAGTTTACAATGGTAAACTCACTGCAAAAAAAAGGATACAAACAAATCAGTGGGAAAAGCTAACAGAATGAAGGAAATCAGACACGGAAATACAACCCCAAATATGAGACCACTCAAACAAAATCCTAATTAGCAAAGACTTCAACAGGTCTAAATAATACTAGCAGAAGTAGTAAAAACGACATGCAAACTAAGGAATTAACAAAGAATAGATTCTGAATAGGATATAATGACAGAGAAGAATAACGTCGTCGACCCGATTAGTTTGAGCAGATCCATAGCTGACCCATAGTTTGAGACTAAGGCTTTGTTGTTTCATGTAAATATTTTGACTTTTAAAAGTAGAAATAAAGATTAAAATTTCTTCACACACACACACAAAAAAAAAAAGGTCACCCAAATAGTCATCTAAGTATATTGATCTTCAAATAGAGCCCTGTCAAGATGCTCTTACCAAGCACTACATTATAATGGAGTTGCAGCAATATGGACTACAAAGACCCATCCACATGGTTGAGACTAGTCCAACAGCATGTGCTACAGTTTGCATGTGATGCAAACTGACCAACTAGTTCTAATTCTTATGAATATCCTGATAAGTTAAAAGTTCATTCTCACACACTATGTATATATGTATGTACATAGCCAATTGCCTTAAGGTCAACTGGCAAATCTTGTTATTTCCAATGGAAACATTCAAGTTCCAAATCCCCCTCTCCCATTTAAGATATATATGTATATGTATATAGGTATGAAAGTATGTATGTATATAGTGAGCACATGAGAGAGAGAGAGATCATTACCCCCAGTACTTTTTCTAGCATAGCCTCATCCACAACCAAGGGTGAAGCAATCCTAAACGTATTTGATATCTCATGATTATTAACAGACATCGGAATGACCTCCATTTCCACTTCACCCCCATCAGCATCAGCAAGTCTGTTTTCTAGCAGCGGTGAACCAAGCTGGTGCACATCTTTGCTTAGCGGGACAGCTGGTTCCTGCTCTGCAACTCTCACTGCCGCTGCACGAGCCAAGGCAGCCAAGTTCCTCTCCAGATTCCGAACACCAGCCTCTCTAGTGTACCGCTGAATGACGAGTTTCACCATATCCTTCGACAATAGATAGGTATTAATAATATTAATCCTGTACAGTGTGATGGAAACTTATAACAGAACCAACAGACTGTTGCAGACGATAAAATCTGAAAGTGAGGTGCCTTTGACAGATTGAAAGTAAAATGTGGTAATCATGGAAGTTAATTCTTAGCCACATTAACTCTTAATGAAAACACTATATAATGAGTTCAGTACCTCTGGAATTTGAAGGAACTCAGAACTCAACCCATGCTGATCCAGAACTCTGGGAATCAAATGCCGCATGGCTATTTTAAGCTTTTCTTCAGGTGTGTATCCAGGCAGCTCAATGACTTCCATCCGATCTAAGAGTGGAGGAGGAATAGGCTGCACCCTATTTGCAGTTGCCACAAAAACCACCTTTGAAAGGTCAAATGGAACATTCAAATAGCTATAGGACTTCAGTTAAGGAACCATTACGGATGCTAAGCACTGATGAGATTTTGTAGTGTGACATTTCTTTCATTGTATGTACATCTTTTATGTCAGACATTATATCTAACCTACATTAAGATACGTAGCCAAGCAATAAAGTTAATAAGAAAAAGACCAATATATACATCTGCTAGCAATCATGCGACAGTTTCAGACAAAAATAGCTTTTATAGATTCATACCATATTGCAATACAGAACAAAGCATATGGCATTTGTAAATCATACTCAAGGTTTGGAAGATAACATCTTTCAATGATGTGTAATACATTCAGTTGAAAGAAAGATATGCCAGCTATCCATAACTAGACTAATTAAACACATCCTGAAGAAAATAGGATACTGATCATTGAATGTTCTGTTTTGTTCTGGGTCAAGAACCTCCAGTAAAGCTGAAGCCGGATCCCCACGCACATCAACACCCGTTTTGTCAATCTCATCCAGCAGCATGACCGGATTACAAACAGCTACTCTCTAAGATACAAAATAAATAGGTCCAAATTACAAAATACAAGAAAATAAGACCAAACCATAAATCGTCACCCCGCACAATATGAAAGCATCACATATAAATGCCCAGACATATGTATGGTCCAAAGACATAGCTACTTAGCCACAAAGTATTGGGACCTGATGAATTGCTTACAAAGAAGAGCATTGCCGAACTGAATCAGATTGTTTTCTAGCATGTGGCTTTAATCATCTAAAGATTTCAATTATTGGCAAACTGAACTGTATATGTTATGATAGTTTCTCATATAGAAGGGAATTACCGAACTGAATCAGACAATTTTCATCTAGCACATGGCTTTAATTATCTAAACTGTAAAATTTCAATTATTGGCAAAACTTAAACTGTATAGTATGATAGTTGCTCACATAAAAGGGCATTGCCAAATTGAATCAGATGGTTATCATCTAGCAAATGGCTTTAATTATCTGAACTGTAAAATTCTTCCAATTATTGGCAAACTAAATTTTATATGGTATGATAAATTACCACTTGTGACAAAAGACCAAGTTGTTAGAAAACGATGGATTTAATCATTTAACTGATATTTTAACACTCCACCTCACTTGTGTGCCCAATCTCCCCTCAATAAGTGAGGCCCAACAATTGAAATTTTTAAGTTTTTAAATGAGATGTAGGATAGAGATAGGGTTCAAACTCAAAACCTCCTGCTCTGAAACCATGATAAATTACCACTTGTCCCAAAAGCTTAAGTGGTTTGGAAATGATCAGTTTAATCATTTAAATTGTACAGCTAAAACTGTCAATTGAACATAGTAAAAAATTACTCTTACAGTTTCGGCAGACAATCATCTAACACTGAGTTGTAAATCACTCTGTGAAGGCCAGTCAGTACATGGCATATAAATAAGAATGAAATAACTTTGCTCCATGATAGCATGAAAGAAAAAGAGTGGTAAAGATGCCCACATGATTTCACGCATAATTTTGTCAGTATCATTGGACACATGATATTGCCAGTATGCACTGAAACATCCTCTAAACCAAAGGAGGATGAAAATCTGGGCTTAAGAATCGGCATCTTAATCAGAACTACCACTGCCTACAGTGAACAAACCAGGCAAGTATGAAAAGCAATAACTGTGGACATAGGTCCTTTACATGAACAGTTCAATGAAGGGTGAATGTACTACACATTTATCAGTACTTTCTACAGTAACCAAAAAAAAATGTTATACTATATAAAGTTCATGATTCTTCATTGAATATGAAGCATGAGAAGTTCTTGGATAAGAACAAATAAAATTTGGCCCTTCTTCAATCTAGCGCATCTGCATTACATCTTTGTAAGGGCGGGAGGATGAATAATTCTACTTCATAAACACTTATTCCACACTTCTCTTTTTCCTTTGGTTGGTAGATTTAGTTTTTCAATATTGTAGTCCCCGTTTGAAATATAATAGAACAGAACATTCAATTTCCTCAAGCCATCAAACACAGACACACAATTGCAAGCATATGATATGATATCAAAAGAAGTAGCAAGAAGATAGGTCAATATTGTACCCAAAAAATAATAATAATACCTTTAACCCTTCAATAAGACGCCCAGGCATGCTTCCAATGTATGTTCTCCTATGCCCTCTAATATCGGCCTCATCCTTAACTCCACCAAGTGATATGCGTACAAATTTTCTGCCCAAAGCAGAAGCAATAGATGATGCCAAAGATGTTTTCCCAACACCTGGTGGACCAACAAAGCACAAGACTGGACCTCTTGCATCTGGTTTAAGCTGCAATGAAAAGAATTCACTCCAAATAAACATCAAATTCAAAACTTAAAAAACATTAAAATCCTACTCGCAACAAGAACTATAAAATTGGTTAACCTTTCGAACAGCCAGATATTCAATAATCCGTTGTTTGACCTTGACTAAACCATAGTGGTCACTATCAAGTTGTTCTTTTGCAGCTTTCAAATCCAACTCAAGTTCTTCACTGGTGTTCTGCCAAGGCAGATCAGCAAGAAGCTCCAAGTAAACTCGTGAACTATTATATCCAGGTTGCTGAGGTTGCATCTTTTTAAGCCTCCTAAGATTTCAAATAAAAATGCAGAAAAAATTAAATGCAAGTCCACTGCTCAATTTCTGTAATTTGAAATATGAGTGTTAAAAGTATATGGCTAAATGATTAAATTTACCATATCCCAATAGCTTAAGCTTTTGGGAGAATCAGAAAATTAACTTGGTATCAATTCAAGAGGTCCTGAGTTCAATCCTTGTCTCCTTTACTTTTATCTCCCATTTAAAACCCCACATGTTGGGCCTCACCTATTAAAAGGTAGTTTGCCCACACAAGAGGGGGAGTGTTAAAAGTATGTGGTTAAATGATTAAACTTACCATATTCCAATAGCTTAAACTTTCAAGAAAATTGGTAAATTAACAATGAGAACCATGCCGCTTGATCAAAGCATAGACAGCAAGTGGTACTAGAGATAAAATTTGACAAACAAGAAACAACAAGATTCATCAAAAGTTCCTTATACCCAGTCCTTTTGGTAGGTATCCTCTGGCATTTCACAGTTCAAAAACTCAGATTCATTGCATCAAAAACTCAAATTCTCAACTCAAGCTTCCCAGAACATTCTAAAGTGAGAAATTGATTATTATCAATGGAAATTTTTTAAATGGCCATCAACTACAATTTTTTTTAAGCATTTTCTTTAGGCTGGCAATTATTATCAGTTCTCAAAAACCAAAATATACTAGTGTTCATTTTAAAGTGAGAAATTGGTTATTATCGATGGAAAATTTTTAAATGGCCATCAACTACAATTTTTTTAAAGCATTTTCTTTAGGCAGCCAGCAATTATTATCAGTTCCCAAAAACCAAAATATACAAGTAAAATGTGTTCAGCATAATGCTTAAAAAGTAAATGGTACTTCATAATGAATTAAGAATCAGTATTTCATTTTTCTCATCTCTAAAAGTGATTTGAGACTTTATGACAAGAAAGCAAACAAAATAAAGAAAGCATAGGAGGTCTACTCAATAACAAGGAAAAGATGAGGAAAGATGAAGAGAAATTAGTAGTAGCTTGGCTCTGGATGACCATTGCAATACCAACACAATATCACTCCCCAAAGGACAGACATCTCCCCAAAATTTACTGATCAGAATACCATAGATGATAAATTGGATAACTCATATTATTTCAAGATGTAAACGCATGCCACATCAAAAAAAACGCATGCCACATCAAATTTTTACCAACATCCATAGTATGAAAAGAATCAACTACTTTTATGGAAACACCATAACATTATTTGTCCGCAAGCCCACAAACTGTCGACCTTTACCTACATTTCTCAACAGATCATACCTTAACTCCCTCTGTGCATGCTTCCAGATATTTGAAGGCATTCCTGCACTTTGCATCTTTCTTTCCAAGGCAGCTACGTCATCCTCATCATCATCATTGTCACCTAGCTCCTCTTTTATTGCTCTCATCTGAAATATGTTTCAGATTTTGTAGCCAAGGAAGAGGAATAAATAGAGCAGCTAAAGATAGTAAAAGAACAGAATAAATATTTTGTCAATGCACAATTAAATACAAACAAACGTGGAAAAAATAAAAGTAATAAGGGTTAATTAGAGCCATCCACCCTAAACTATGGGGTCATTTGTAATGTCCAACCTAAACTACAATTTTTTGCAATTGCGCCCTAATTTGAGAATATTTATAATGCCCAACCCCCCATTCACATCCAATGATAAAATTAACATATTAGCAAGTTGATTGGGGTGGACTTTGCAAATTAATGGGAACTCACCTTTTAATTTTGACATATTAGTACACCCCACCACCAACCAACCCATCAATTTCTTAAATTTGACACTAATTTTAGATGGCGTGGCTAACATTACAAATCAAGGTGTTAACTGCAAAAGTTTGTAGTTTAGGGAACATTGCAAACCACCCTACAGCATAGCTGCAACATATTGTAAAGGATAAGTTTAAGTCACCATTTTCTGGTTAGTATGTAGAATCCAGATAAAAAGAATGGCAATCAACAGAAAAGAGAAGTGCGGATTTTCTTTTTCTTTTTTGGCTAAGTTTGGCCCCAAGGAAAGGGGAAGCTGAGATTCTAAAGAAGTGAGAAGTGCTCAATGAGATCATGCCTACTCTTCAGGAAGTTAGGCCTAATCTCTTGGCCCCTTATAGAGGAATCTATGGTGTAAGATATTAGTTCACATGCAACTCATGAAAAATTGGAACAGAAATTGACTTGAAAGGTTTATTTTGATAAATAAACAGTTTTTTTTTTTTTTTTTCGTTTAATATATAAGGTGAATCCTTCGCAATAAGTATGGTGATGCATCTAATAATTCAAGGTTTGTACCTCAAGAGATATGAAGACTCTAAAACAAGACCGTTTTCCTGTAAAAAGTTCTTGAAGGGACAAGCCCTTCACATGTCTTAAGACATTAGTAACAAGTAACCAATGAAGTTGAAATGAAAAAATCATCCTTCCACCTTTACGATGATGGGCACTGGGGCCATTGGGACCAAGCCCCCATTAAGAAACATATGCACCAAGGAAAGGAGGGGTGAAGAGCACAATTTGTGAATATATCTAACTCTTTTCACTCCAATATATCTATATATATAATAAATAACTGTATATATATTGTTAGAAAGCTAACCTGCTGACGCAAAAGAAATTCTTTCTGTGATTTCGATAACTGTCCCTCAACCTTCTGTGTAATCTTCTCTGCTACACGTATTGACTGTCACAAGTAACCGTTAATATGACTCCATATAAGCCAAAAGAATCCTCAAAATACCAGGATGCAAATGCACCAGATGTCAACCACAAACAACATCTAGAAGTTACCTGTAAATGGCGGTCAACTATTTCAGTAGCTTTTGAAAGCCTTACTTTCAAATCAACTGAATCCAACATAGACAGTTGCTCTTCAAAACTTATTTCGAAACTAGCAACAAAGATATCCGCCAATTTGTGAACAGGAACTGTCTCCAAAAGAACTTTTGTCCTTCCTCCTGTTTTTTGTTTCTATGAGTACATTTAAGAATGTGTGAGTTTTTGATAGAAGGATAACAACATAAATATATATATTTTTTTTTTTGATAAGTAATAGATTCATTGAAATCAAAAATAGAGGAACACCGAAGTACACAGGGAGTATACAGAGGTGAACAAATCAAAAACGAACATTACAAAAATCAAGAAAATCCAAAATAGAAGAAAAAGGATGGTTTCTCCACACAGAAAACCAATCAAGTAAGGTTCTAAAAAAAAGAAGCTTGAGATCAGGCATGGAACAATCCTTGTCTTCAAAACACCTACTATTTCTCTCCTTCCAAATACACCACATCAAACAATGAGGAACAACCATCCAAAGATGACAGTCAGTTCCCCAACCTATAAATAAATCAATCTTATGGGATATATTCCAGCGATGGCAAAGCAAGGGGTGGAGTAGGGAAAATTCCCACCAATTCCCTGGACAAAAGTATATCCCCCTTCACCATGAATTATTTGCCCCCTTTTTTTTGAGTATTGGTATGCTAGACCTACTTTTTAATATGAATGTGGTATTGTCCACTCTTAAAATATTTTCAAATATATACACACACACACACACACAAATATATATCTTCATTGGATACATCAGTAGGTACCAACTAGTTAAGCTACAAGGCTCTTGGTGTGTCACATTTGATTTGATTATGAATCTGAAGATTCCCAGAATGTGAGAGTCCCAAATTTGGTTTATTCCTAGGAAGAAATATTTATTCTTCCCAAACTATCCTAAAGTTTACAAAATACAATGTCAAACATATTACCCATCACTTGTATGTGGCTTCCTAAAAATAAATAATAAGAAAAATAATACTATGAGTCACAAATTAAGTCAAATCTCCTAAAATAATAGTCAAACATTTCCAAATCACAAGTACAAGATCCAAATCACAAGTACAAGACCAAAATAATAAATTAGGATCGATCATTGAAAAACACAAAATCAATCATCATTAAATAGAACCAATTTGGTGTCCTCACCAGTGTGTGCTTGTTCTCATGCTAATATAGCATTAATGATGAAAAGTTTCCAGATCGAACCTTATTTACATCTCATCCATGATAAGTTAATAACAATATAAGCACAATTCATTTTACTTATCAAACAAAAAATATATATATATATATATATAACACAATTCACCAAGAAGAAAGGGAGCCACATAAAAGATATGTTAAAATGAGTAAATTCACTATTTCTTACCATCTTAAGCTATTAGGACTAGTGGTAATTTATCCTGGTATCAGAGCAAGTGGTCCTAAATTCAAAACTTGTCTCCACTCTACCTCTTATTTAAGAAGTTAAAAAATTTCACATGATACTGTTGGGAGTAATGGCAATTTATTGGTAATCAAAAACTTTTTTGTTTATAAGTTTTTGGCCCAAGGAAAGGGAGAAGGGAAGATTCAAACTAGTGACCTCCAGTTATTAGGCGTGGTCCTTAAACAATTATAAGTTAGATCGCAATTAAAAAACAATTACAAGAAAAATTTGTCATCACAAAAATAAGTTTCTAATGATAACAAAAATATCTTAAATCTTTTCAAACAAGCACGAGAAACTTTAGAATCAAAAATTGCAAGTTATGTATAAAACTGCTTCCAGAGTCAGATGCCCTTGAGCATGCTTTTCCTATTATATAACACAACCAGAGGAGAAATACTCATTCCCAAAAAGGTTTCCAATGAATTGGAATAGATTCTAACCAAAAGTTTTACCTGCTCAAGAACAGATATCAACTCCATGGCAGTTGCTTTAAATTGACGAGACAATGTTATGAAATCTGGATCTTGCTCCACTTGCTCCATCTCTGGTCAAGATTTCAGAATTAAGAAGTAATTATCTTGTCAGCAGACAAGGAAACAGTAGTGATCTCATGATATGCTTAAAGAAGTTGATAGAATCTAGAACAACACACAAAGCAGCAAGGATTTAATGCACAAGCATCCAAAGCAATAACTCCTGTTTAGTGCTTAAGCATAAAACCATGAGTAAAGAATCATATCTTTCTTTTTTTATTAGTTGTTGTCCCATCACTTCATACTCTTTATGTACATTAAGCATTTGAAACACCTTTGATATCTATATTTCATATTAGGACCACTGATTATAGAGTTAGAAACAGTCAGGTTTGGGGCAGGCATTATTGGGTTAGAATCACAATGGAATAGTATCATATGGTGAGAAAGTGAATCAAACAATAAACCATAATATATCTCCCTGTAAATATTTCATCAACATACATATGCAAGGAAGAATGTAAACAGCAACTAACCGGCCTTTGTCATTTCAAGAGGAGATATCCGTGCTGTATAATATGTTCCTCTGGTGCTAAGTTCCTGGACACTGAATCGGCACAAACCTTCAAGGATGACCGTGTATGTGACCCTCCCACTTGGTTTCTCCACTCCTCTTGACAAATGTAAAGCACGAGCTGCGACTCCTCTGCGAAATAAGATAACAAGTCATAACAAGCTCACAGTTCACATTCTAGCTTGTTCAAACATCCAACAATAAAAATGTTAGCCAAAAATTTCCAGTGCAGAATACAATAGATGCTGCAATGAAGCATACCTGGGATGCCATTGAATATTTTCCTGTTGATTTTTGACATCAAGCCTTTGAGAATCAGATGTACCAACTTGAACTCTTGTGCTTCTCTCTCCAGAATCACTTCCCACGCCTATAAATTCCAACAACACAAAAAATAATAATAATAATAATTTCCCATGCCATCAAAACATAGGCACGCGCATGCACACACATACAGAGGCAATGGAAACAAACTCGTCACTCATAGAAACCAAAAGAGTAAATAAGTCAAAAGATCACCTTGAGACAACATGGGGACAACTGCTGCTGCTGTCTCAGCAGCATCACGAACCGGAAGAATGCCAATCAATCCCTTCTCTTCCCGCTGCCAAAGCTCTTGCTCCACCAATTTTACACTACATTAACACCAAACCATTTTTTTGAATTACATTTTTAAATTAAAATTTAAAAAAAAAAAAAAAAAAATCCTCCCCTTAATTGCAGAGCAAAAGAGAGAGTAAATAAGAAAAACTAGGCAAATTATATACTGAGACGTTGAATTAGAAGAATCTTGTGAAATTTTCAGGTTTTCTTTTCAATTCCTACCACTTCCGAGCAACCAAACGCAGAATTACCTCGAACTCAACGACACCGTTTTAAGTAAAGTAGATCGAATTATCGACCACCAAAACTAAAAAGGAAGAGTATAATTTCCGATTGGTTTCCAAGAAAACCAAAGAAAAAGAGAACGAACTAAAAAAAAAAAAAAAACACGTTAAGCCGATTAGCTGTTAGCACGGTGCAGCTAATTTTAGAGGTCTCTGTTCCTCTAATTCCTAATTTTTCTTTTTTTACAAATAATAATTAAAATTACTCCTGTGTTCCTGTAGTTCCCAATTAACACTTAAAAAGAAAACCTGCAATGTTTATCATCTCAGAAATTTTCTCAGCAACCAAACGAAACTATAACCATAACCGCTAAATATTGAATTTTCAACAGAGAGAAATTCTAAACTTTCAGGAAAATATGTATTGAATTTTGAGCAACAAGAGAGAGAAAGTACCTGCTAGGTGAAGTGCATCGAATACGAATGATGGCGCCTGGTAAAAGGACCTTGTTACGGAAGGGAAGGATGCCGAGTCGACCCGGTAGCTCCACCGATTCAGCCATGTTTACAACTCAACTCAGTAGAGAGAGCTCTTTTTTTCTTTTCTTTTTTCTTTGAAGGAAGAGATAACGAATGGAAGGTAGTGAGGTGGAGGTTAGGTTTGTAGGGCAATTGAGCAAGAAATGAAGGTGAGAATGAAATGAAATGAAAATGAGAACACTATTTTATATATGTCCGCGTCTGCGTCTGCGTGTGGGTTGGTCTGAGACTGACTCACAGTTTACAGGTTAAATTAGCTCAATCCAAATTTTGCGTCTTTCACGTATATAAACCATGCTTTTTAATTTTTTTTTGTAAACCCCTTGTGGTTTTTTGGTATTTCGAATTAGTCCTCGATCCTCGGGAGTTTCTTAATTTTGGATTTTTATCTCCAATAAATAATTTTCTAATAATACTACATCTTATCCACGCACCATGCCTTTCATAGTATGTTTAGAGATGTGCATGGAAAAAAAGAAACTTCTCCATTTACCTAAAATAGGTAATAGAATTCATTTAACAGCTAAGATTTTCTATGCAAGGGTTGGGTTGGGTTTGAGGTATTTTTTTTATGTCATCTGGTTTAAGCCATTTTGTTGATCTTTTCATTGAATTATTTAAACTTATTATTCAAAAAATAAATTATTACAAGTTAAATAATTGGGCCTAAAATTCAAATTTTATAAAAATTAACTCTCAAAATAATAAAATAAATCAAACTAACAAATTTAAACCAAATCTTGAAACCTAAAATATATCAAAATAACAAATTTAAAATACGTATATTTTATAAATTATTAATAGTGTGAATTGGGTTGGGTTACTTGGGTTGAAAATTTTGCCATCCCAAACCATATCTAAGCTTGAAAATAAATAAATAAATAAGAATATAACCCAATCTAACACATCAACCAATGTAAAACCAACTCAATGCATCAGGTTGGGAGTATGTCAAACAAGGTTTGTCGGGCTAGTAGATTCCACGCTGATTCCATAGTTGTGTAGGACTCACATTTTGTAGTTCAGTAACATTATTTAGTCCTTTTTATAAGGAAAATTAGGGTTTGAATCACCATTGTCTCACTTGTTGTAACAAACTAACAATTGAATCATAAAAAATAAATCCGTTTTTAAAAATAATACATATATATATATATCATTTTAGAATTTTTCCTCAAGGAATGCCATCTTTGACAGGAGCTGTATACATTTTCAATGTACTTTCGAGTGAAGTTCATCATTCTACATGATAATCTTAGCAATATGTATGACATTATAATAGAAAATGAAAACGCATGGGAATTAAATGGTTCCCAAACAACTATCGGAGAGTAAAATTCTGTTCTATAAAAGATATCATGAATTTACTCTAATGATTATTAAATTTTAAAAGTAAATGACTTCACCATTATTAAAGGAAAGAACATAGACTAAAGGAAAAATTATTGAGATCTTCTTCTCTCTCTCTCTTTTTCTTTTTTTTTAGGGGTACCATCAAAGCTTCAAAAAGCAAAGGGATATAGAGTCAATTGCAGAGCTTATGATTTAATTTTGGAAGCATTCTTCCCATTTTAAATTGAGATATTACTGGTTTTTCATTAACGTTTTACCCTTTTACTTTACTTTTTTCACTGATGATTATGTTGTAGAATATCTCACCGCTAGTGACCTTGGCAAAACTAAACATTAGTACTAAAGTAGTCAAATGTCTCATGAGTTCCAATTATCTCAACTAGTATAGTTTTTAATGATTAAATAAAAAATTTGGATTCAATCCCTACTTTTTTGGTATCTTGGTCTGATAATAAAAAACTATTATCAAGAGTGGTCATCATAAGTTAAAACTCTCTTTAAAAAAGAAAGTAATCAAATGTCTCGAGTTTTTGTTTCTCAAAAATAAGTGACTCAATTTGTTTTCTCCTTAGTCTGTGGTGTCATTAACAAACTTCTTCGACTTAGTATATTGTTTAAGATTAACATTATGAATACTTTGCCAATAACCCAATTGGTTTTGCCACCGTGGGTATTTGTACCTAGGGGTTGAGACTTGAGAGGGAGGATTGGGAAGGGTTCTGGTAGTAGAGTGTGTGTGTGTATATATATATAGCAAAATTTATTTTCCTAAATAAATGATGACAATGTCTTGACTATAATGCATTGATGATGTGTTGCCTATTTATAAGTTTTATTCACACTGCTTAACTAAGCAAATAAATATATATATATATATACATATCAAATTTTATTTTCCTAAATAAATGATGGCAATGTCTTGACTATGATGCATTGATGATGTGTGGCCTATTTAAAAGTTATAATCACACTGCTTAACTAAGCAAAAGGGTAGTGGTTAGTTTTCAATCACCAGTTCACCACTATTTACAAGGAAAATTCCCAAAAAATCATTTTTGTTAATCATTGTCCAACAAAACCATTAATTTTAGGATAATATTCAATTAAGTAGTTTCTTGACTATGATAATGTGTTGTCTATTCGAAAGTTATATTTAGGGTGCGTTTGGGACAAATTGAAAGTTTCAACTTATTTGTAATTTTAGCTTATTTTTGCTATTATTCATAGATCCCACTACACTTTTGGCACTATTTATAAATCTTACTATATTATTCAGCTAACTTTTACTTTTATCTATAGTACTTTAACTTTTTAAGTAAAAAGTTTTCAATTTTAACTAAATAAATTGTTCCTAAATAGACACTTATGAGTAGTAGGTAGTTTTCAATCACCATTGTTTACACACACAAAAATTCCCAAAACATCATCGATGTTAACCATTGTCCAACAAAAGCATTCATTTAAGGATAATATTTAAATAGATAGTTTCATTGGAAAAATTTTTTGAGAAAAAATTTCATCATAAATTGATATTAGCATTTTAAGGCATTCGTATTAGCATTTTGTTAACCATACGCTTTATCACTTTTTTTACTAATTATTTTCACACTTCTCTCTACCTTTTCAGTTTTCTATCTTCTCATTTCTCATCCAACTTTTCTTTTTATTTATCTATAACTTTGTAATTGAATGAAGATTTAAAATTTTCCAAAATTTTTCCAATTAATAGGACTAAATTGAGCTCATCGCTAGATTCTCATAGCGAGGTGCCTCAAGTTAGTAAAGTGTTATAGTAGCGCCAAAGCCTTATGTGTTACCATGAATATAAGAGGAATGATCACCAAATCACCTAATAATTTCCAAGAATATTATACAATATATATATATATATAAATCATCTACTTTGAATAGAAAGAATATTATACAATGAAATCTTTAAAATAAAAAATAAAAAATAAAAATCTTTAATTAACCATGTGTACAATGTGTGCATGAGGTAATTACTATAATGGTAGTTACAATAACGTAATGATGGAGGTGGTAAGGTGTGCATGTTGGTAATAGTAGTGGTAGTAACGATAGTGGTGGCAATATGGACAATGCTAACAAGTGAGGAAGGTGGCAATGGTGACAACATCGAGTGATGGTGGTGACAACGGTGTTGGCAAAGACAATTATGGTAATGGTCGTGGTGATGCGGTGAAGATGATGTTCCAGTAATAGTGGCATAATAATTTGAAAAGTAGTAATGTCAAATGGTATGATAATAGCAAAGTTTCTAGTTTTAGAGTTTAATTTTATGGAATTTAAATTTTGGATTTGGTGCTTGAAAATTCGAAGTTATTTTTTTATAGCCAAAAATATATATATATATATATATATTGATAATTCATAAATTCCAACTTTGAGTCAAATTCTATCTCAAAATTCTTTATCTAAATTTTATACACATGAAGGAAATAAGACTGGATTTGTGCCGAAAGGCTAGTATTTTAAAAACAAATATTGATAAAAGAATTTAATGACGCAATTGACCACAAGAGTGATCTTGATCCGCGAACACCTGCAAAGAAAATGGAAAATACCTGAAAAGTCAGTAAGGGACCCTTCAATGCTTAACAATTCATTTGGAAGTTCACAATAAAAATGGAATAGAATGTTCTTTTTTTTTTTTAAGAGAGAAAGATTCAACCTATGACGTTCACTCTTGATGATAGCTCTTTATCATCAAACAAAGACACTAATCAGTTTTTGGTGTAGATGGGGATTGAATCTCAAATCTCTTATTCAACTATCAGAGATTTTATCAATTAAGCTAGCTGGAACCCATAAGAATAGAATGTATTTACGTAATCTTGTTTGGATATTTTAAAATAAATGAACGGAAGATAGTAATCTTGTTTAGGAGTAACATAAAGGGAAAATAATGGAATTATTTTATGATAGTATTACTATTAGACTCATGTTTTAAAATAAATTACATAATATATTTGAGAGTTTTAGTAAAAACTTCATTAAATCTAATTTCATTTCATCAAATTCCTCCAAAATTTGGGGGGAATGAAAATTTAAGGTTTTGAAGGAATAAAGATGAATGAGTATTTTTTTTTTTCTACTCATTCCATTCATTCATTCTTAAACTCTCAAATAAGAGAATGAAAACCCTCCATTTAATATTCTAAACAAGGAAATGGAGTGAATATTCTAAAATTATTATTTTTCATTTATTTCCATTTCATTCTTTTCCTCCTCCCAAACGAGCTTGAAAGTCAATTAGATTTCTCAAAAGTTTTATGAGAATACTAAGTACGTATACTTTGTAAGTTAGGCTAAGTTATTGTCATACATTCGATTGTTGATTATTTTTCATTTATTTTTATGTGAAACAAAATTTATTCCTCAATTCCATTATGTGGTTGGAAATTAGAATATTGACATTGTTATTACAAAAAAGATCAGGAAAGTCTTACATTCAAGTAGACGACCATAAATATCTTCCATGTAGAATGATGATCTTACTTAGAAGGTCTTCAATACAAGAAGACCATCTTCCACCACTAGCTGTCCAACAATGAATGAAATCGAAACTGACCAGGGTATATAATAACCTAATGTTCGACCGTTATCCAACAACTACATGCCCATTTAGTTATAAGACATTTCAATAAATACAACAATTGATATGTGTGAAAAATATCGTCCAAAACCAACATTCAACACCAACCAACAAATGAATAGCCATTTAAATGGCCCAGACGTAACGCCGATCATATAAATGCACAACATTAATTGGCAAATGGCCAACAATTAGAAAATACGACTATGAAAGAACACACATCTCCATAGATAAAGTTACATGCTCCATGAGACACATAGACTGAATTTTAATTCTCTAAGTTACTATATTAGCTATTTAAAGTCTTGGTTTAAAATCGAAGACCCTTAGGCTGGTGCCACACAGACACCTCCTCCGATTAGACCTCTATTTTTTACACAGTCGATTGTCGAAACTTCCATTGCCATATCTTTGAAAAGATCTTCCATCGGCATCTCTGGATGAACTACCCATTACCCAATTGAAGATGAATTTTCACTCTAACAAACATTTTTTCTAACTTAATGGCTAACCACCCACAAATGTAATGATTTGACCCTAAGAACTTCAATACTTGTTTGAAATTTAAATGTCATTCCACGTATATAATTCTTAGGGTTATGTCGTTTTTTGACCTGAGTGAGGTCGGACTTGGCTAACCTTACTGCTTGCTGAGGATGGTCGAACTTTCACCTCATCAAGCCAAGCGGATAGTTGCATTAGACCAAAGTGCAACATCATCATCTCTCTCCAAGTGCCACCTCATCAAGACGAGCTAATAGCTGTATTAGACAACAGTGCCACATCACCATCTCTCTCCAAGGTGTCATGTCAACACGATATTCATTTGCATTACAACTTCATGATCTCATTTTTAGTATTTTTGTTTACATGGTAGAAGTGTAATATCCCAAAAGGAATTGGGTTCTCCGCAAAATTTTTAACATCATAAGGGAAAAAATTGAAAAGTAAAGAGGCAGCAGCAAGCAATCAAATAATGGCACCCTCAAAAACAAAAAAAATAATAATAATGGCACCACAAGTGGGTCGATTATAGCAGTAGTACACTACATGTCATGTCAGTAATACCAATTGTCGGTGTCGTTTTCACTCCAGTTTTATTACTGTGATGTCGAAACCCTTCGGATAAGGCGGGCAATACGCGTCAACGTTAATTAGTGGACAATTGCGTCAACAACGTATACGTCAGGTTGAGTATGTGAGCTCAGGAAAATTATTAAGTATTTTATAGCATTATAAATGTGTATTGATTTTATCGTAAATTTAATTAGTGAAATTTATTATTTATGTGAAAAGAAAAAGCTTAGTATACATTTATGATATTTCAGAAGTATATAATAATTTCTCGTGAGCTCGATACGTCGGCTGCAAGAGGCCTCTGAGCTTAATGCTACACGTGGCAGATTAGGATATAGGAATGGAGGCCACGAAAGACAATTCCATGGATACCCATTCGGTGTGTACTTTTTGAGATTCTTTATATGATGACCATACAAACTCGATACTTCCCAGATTTCACATCTTTGATGGGTTTTTTGTCCGCCATAACAAAAATGTGCTTTATTTAATTTTTTCTATTACATTGGTTTGGTGAGAAGGGTTAATTGACGAGTTAGGTTTCATTTCTAGTTTATAATTAGTTTCCACTATTATCACTTTAGCACTTGAGTTTACCATTATATGAGTGAGTGAAGAAGAAATAATACATTGTGGTGTTGAAACATTGCACCAATCATTACACCAACTACTAAATTAGAGAAGAATATATAATATTAAGGATTTTGTTAACAAGTGTCATTGGGTTTTCATTAAGGAGGAATTTATTAGGTTTCGCTTTATTGTGAAGTAACATTAACAAATAAACAAATACTTTTTTAACCGATTGAAATGCAGTTACGCTTAAAAAACTAATTAAGTATAGTAAAAAATTCAACCTTAATTATTATCTATAGGCACTCGTTAACCAAACCCTATGAACCAATGAAAAAACAGTTTTGGGGTTGTTGAAATAGCATGGTAGCACCCCATTACCATGATAGCAGATGTTTTAAAGTCCAAACAAAAATACTATAATAGATTTGAATAAAAACTACAAAAATACTATAATAGATTTGAATAAAAACTAAGTAAAAAGGGAAATAATAACAAATAATGTCTAAAACATTGGTTTCGTTTTGGTATCAGAGTGTCGTACACAATTCAGCCTCTTCTTACTCTTTAGTTTGAAAACGTGACTTAGGAATTAGAATACGACAATCGAAGATGCTCCATAAGTAGTATTTAGCCAAATAAAAAATTCAAGCGGTCAATTATTAATTAGTATGATATCAAAAGACAATAACAAATTTGATTTCCTAATTAATTAGATGATGGCAAATAATTCCTAAAGTATTCTTTTCGTATTGCTATCAGAGTTTCATCATGTCAACCTCTTTTTTGTTTTTGATCGGATGTTTTTATCCCCTCTTCTTAGTTTGCAAACGAGTAAGGTTAGGACTTAGGATAACAACAATCGATGATGCTCCATAAGTAGTATTTAATTAGCCAAATAAAAATTTCAATGGATCAATTTATTGGTATGATATCAAAAGACAATAACAAATTTGATTTACTAATCCCAATCCCCCATTAATTTATGTTCTCTTTTCTGTCTAATTGAATGCATGCCGTGTGAACAGAAACGTTATTCTCTCTCTCCTAGTAAGACTTATTTATTTATTTTCAATAGGTCTACGCACATACTTTTTTACCGTAAAGTAGTGTAAACACCACTTTTATCTTTAGGTAATGCTACGCGCCCATAATACACAATAATATCACAATAAATCATATATAATAAGTTATTTTTTGTTTTAATATGATTATATGAGCTCAACATTAAAATTATATTTTTTTTCCACCAGTAATAATCTAATAACAACTTATTATCTAAAATTTGTTATGGACAATATTTTTTTCTATCTTTTGTTTGAGATTGTATCAAGCCTATCAGAATATTAATGTTCTATATTTTGTTTGTCTCCAAAAATTTGGGTAATTTAATAGTTACATAATTGTTGGAGATTTAAACCTATTTTATTTTGAAAAATATTAAGAGATAGTAACTCATTTGAACTCCAAATCTCTTAAATTAATATATATATATATATATATGTATATATATTTTTGCGTCTATTTGCATGCTGTGTAAATGCCGCGTAAATGGTGCAAACATGCAGAATTTTTTTTTTTTTTGGGAGAGGCACTAGCGTGTTTTTTTCTTCTTTTCTATCATAAAAGTATTGACAACCGCATCAATAAACGATTGCATATTTTAAAATATGAAAACGTGTGGGGCACGCTGTGGATTTTTTATTGGATGTTGGTAAGTTTAAAGCAGAAAGCGGGCTATGATAAACTCGTTACAATAGTCACATGTTGCTTCCTGTAGTGGTCCATTCGATGAAAGGACATTCGAATAGACAAGGATGATATGATATACCTTGTTTACACATAAAATAAATTCCATTGACTCCAGAGTCAAGAAGCGTGGATCAATTTGCCTTTGTGTTTGTCTCTTTTCCCAGCGTTTTTTGCTGATTTCGAATTTCCAATCACAAATCTCAACTGCACATGAAATTCTTTTCAAAAAAAACTGCCCATGAAGTTTGTGTGGCCTGCATTTGTTCGTAATCAATGTGCCACCGCATGGTGCCAAAACTTCAATGAAAAATCGGTCCATAATTAATACATAAGCATCTAAATCAGTCACAGCAGTAGGGAGTAGTTAGGAATCTGAGTTACAACTTCCAAGCCTTTACTGCGTGTGATTGATTGGGATGATTATTGGGGGCTGCGATGGAAAACAGGAGAGAGAAAAGTTTGGAAAAAAAATTGTGTTTTTGTTTGTCCGGTTGATCGATGATAGGAGAAATGAAAGAGGGAAGAAAGCTGGCTGTATTTTCCAATCAGGTCCACCAAAATGCAAAGCAGGAGAGAAAAAACTTTCAGCTAATTCAATTATTTTTCTATCCTCATTGTACCTTTCAACTATCTACCGCAATTGACATCTTATATATTATACATATGTTATAATGGAATAAGGGTAAATTTTTATGAACTACTTTTTCATTGTCTAATTTATCTCTTTAACCAGACAAATAGTTGGAAACAAAGGAGTTTTTCAACCTTTTATTTTTTTATCATTTCAACCAAACACATATAATGAAAAATTAAATATTTTCTATCCTCCTAACCAAACAAAGCAAAAATCTATGAATTAAGTGTGTGGCTTTGGAACTCTTGTAGTTTCCAATAGCTTATTTGTTGTTAAAAATAAAATCTGATTGGAATGTGTAAAGTTTTGGCAATGAAAAAGTTATTTAGAATGTGTAAAGGCTGAAATGTGTAAAATCTATAATGGAGATGTATATTCATAATTGTATTCATTATTGCAACCTTATCTCATAAACTCTACAAGCATTCTAAGGTTCTATATATATATATATATATATGTATATGTGGGATTGTGTTTACTAATATTGTACACATCTAAGAGACATCAAAAGAATTGTGGATGACCACTTGAATACAAGAGTTTATCAATATATATTTATTGTTTTCTTCTTACTTTGTTTTATCTATTTTTATCATTTTACAACATTTGTATAGTATTTTTGCTAGCTTATATGTTAAATGTGTGACAAAAAGTTAAAATTTAGTTTATTTAAAAAAAAAAAAACTTTTTTTTTTTTAAGTTAAGACAAAAAGAAAACAATAAATACATTTTTAGCTAAACAAACATCTGTTATAGGGTTGACAATTTTGCCCCACCCCTCCCCGCTTTACCCCACACGGGTTTTCCTCACCTCGCAAGGGTAGTAGAGAAAGATTTTAGCCCCGCACCATGGGGCAAGATGGAGATGGGTTTAGACATTTTAGACTCACCCCGCCCAGTCCCCACGTCGCCCTGCATTGATAAGAGTTATAATTGTAAAATTTTCATACTAGAAAACCCTAATATTGAAACAAACATAACAATATTAGCTTATTTTATTTTACCCAATATAGTTCTCAACCTCTATTTTGCCATGTGTTATACTATGAGATTTTTGTTTTTGTGCGGCATCCAAACTGTTGGGCCCACTCAGCCCCTAGTCTCCGCTTCGAATGCACAGTAATTGGGCCCAACTCTCATTCGCCCTAAAGCCCAACCCTCACTACCGCAACCCGGGGGCCCGAGCTTCGCTACTAAAGTTATGCTCGGCATATATTTACCGAGCATGTTCGGAAAGGTCACTGAACGGCGCGTCATCTTTGTTTTGCTCAAAGAAGTCCCTCTAAGCGCCATTCCCGAGCTCTAAACGGAAGTGGGCACCAAGTCCCAAAGCCACCCAAGCCTAAATTCTCACTTACCATCCCCCTGATTGGACCCTCCGTAACACTAAGCGCGCACCGACTCTGCCGAGCTGCCGACGAGGGTGGGAACCAAGTCCCAAAGCCACCCATACCTGACCTCCCACTTATAGAAAACCTTACTGGACCCTCTGTGGCACAAACTATGAGAGTATTGATAACCTACGTCTGAACTGAGAACTATAAATAGGAGGGGAGGATAAGAGGGAAGGGTTGGTTGAAAGGAGGGTAGAGAATAGAGGGAATAGGAAAGTGAAATGGAGAGAATATCTGAGGGGAGGAAGAGGAAGTAGTGTGTTGCCGAGGAAGAGAAAAGTGATCTCATTGAGCCTTTAGTTGGAGAACGACCCATAGTAGGAAATTCAGCCCAACAAACAAATAAGTTGTGAGCCCAAGTGGGGCTGAGCCCATAGGCCTCATTTGCGACCCACACAGTTTTTATTATAATATTATCTTGACAGACACTTGGATAATATTATTCAGTTTTTGCTAAAAATTAGTTTGATTTGATGAGATAAAGTTAGTTGTAATTTCAAGTATATTTTTATTAATAAAACATATTTTATTAAAAAAAATTGTATTAGTTGTGAGGCAAATTTACAAGAAGTAGTGTTTTACTAGGTGTGGTGAGGCTTCGTGGGCCCCAAGGGGTAAGAAAATTTTTCCCATCATGAAAGACGAGGTGAGAATGGAGTAAGACAAAATCATGCAGGTGAGGGTGAAGACCTCATCCTTTGGCCCCATCCTGCCCCATTGTCGTCACTAGTTTGTTATCAGCAAAAGGGTTACTTGCAACTGATAGTGATGAAGCTGAGCTTTTGGCTTGTCGAAGAGTAATTGAATTTTCTACTGAAGTGGGTTTTACAGACCTTGTTATCGAAGATGACAATGATTATGTCATGCGATCTATTATGGCTTATGGGAATCTTTTTTCTCAACATGGTCATGTCCTTTTGGATATCCAAATTCTCCTTGCAAGTTTCAAGGCTGGCCTTAGGCCTAGGCCACCTAGGCCATCGCCTAAGGCCCCCTACTATAGAAAGGCCCCAAAAATTGGGGCAAAAATTGATATATTTTTTTGAGATATAGGAAAAAAAAAATTAGTGTACATTTTTCCTCTACTTTTAAGAAGTCCTAAATAATTGAGTAATGCTAGAAATAATACAATTTTAAATACATACGGCTTACAAATATGTGTCATTGTTTACAAGAAATAATTCAAATAAGAAAATGCTAAAAATACTATAAATCTTACTTCAAAACCTTTACAAAATTGATGTGACAATTAATATGATTTGTTGACGTCAACAACCTATTAAATGTATTATTGAATTACTTTTTTTTATTGGTGATACATCTTTATAAGCCTTATGTTGTAAAATTTATAACGTCTTTAACATCATTCATTCAAATACTTGTTTAATATCTTCTTGAAGTGTCATTAATCAAATTAATTGTTACATCATTTGTAAGTTTTTTGTAGTAAAAAAAAAAAAACCATATTACAAAATAAAAAGAATGGATTTTTGTTATATAAAAATTATTATATTAAAAACTAGTTAAACTTTCTAAAAAAAAAAGAAAAAAAGAAAAAAGTTAAATATTATTTAAGTAATAATAGAAATGCTTCATTTAAATATATCGTCTTAGGCCTCAAAATTTGTTGGGCCATCCTGGGCAAGTTTCCATTGGTTTCCAGTACTTCATACAATGTCGTGAGGCAAATTATGTAGTCCACTTGTTAGCATGCTATGCTAGGCACATTCTAAATAATGTTATTTGGATTGATGATTCGCCTGCTTTAGAATCTATGTACTTTGTTTAACAAAAAAAAAAAAAAACTTTTAGGACTGAATTTTAGCTTTTTGGTTTGCTTCTTTATTTTATATTTTTAAATTAATTTTTTTTATGATGTGGTTGGAAAAAGGGAAAAAAAGTTTTCAACTTCTTTATGATGTGAAAAAAAAAATGGCGTAATTATTAAAAATTATATCATTTTGTGGCGATGTGGCACTTTATTGATCAACTCATTAATGAATATAGATAAAAGGAAGAAAATCCAAATGATACCTACCGTTGGAAGTTGATAAAATTTTTGAAACTTTAGAGTGTAAAATTAAAATTACCCAAAAATTTAAAAGTGTAATTTACAATTTAATCTTAATTTATATATATATATATATATATATAAATATATATATATATATATATATATATATCTTGTGGCTTCTTATTTCATGGATTTAATTAAATCAATATAATACACTTGGTCAAAAAAAAAAAAAAATCTCTAAATTTTGGTAACTTATAATTCAAAAGAATTGTCAAATAAAAAGGTGAAAACTTGAATTATGAAAAAAAAAAAAAAAAAGAGTCTTTTACCTTTGGTCTTTCTTTTTTATTATTAAGTAAGTAAAATCTTCAAATTAAACTAGTAGCTAATTTACAAAATATATATATATATATACACAAATATCATATATTCAATATTTATTGAGAAATAAAAATTTAAATCAGAAATTTTTTAAATATATATATTTTGAGAATCAAATTATAATTATTTTTAGAAAGGACCAGACATAATTTAATAGAGGGAAAAGAAGAAGGAGAAGGAAAGTTCAAATTTCTATATTAAATAATACCCTAGTTTGAAGAAGAGGCTCACAAACCGACCCGGCCCATAATTAACCCTAGCCCACAAAATAAGAACCCTTTTACTACCGCATGCTGTCGCCCCTTAAAAAAAAAAAAAAGAAAAAAAAAAAAAAGAGTACTTATTTTCTATCGAGTGCCCTCAACCGTAACGAGTCGGAGCGCCAAAGCGAACAAATACAAATCCAAAAAGTTTATTTAGTCTTTTAATTTGAATATTGTGTCCCTCTGAAAGCTTCGAAGGAGAAGAAACAAGAAGAAGAAGGAGAGCTCATAAGAAATGGCGGCCACATCGCCAGCCCTAACCAACAACAACAACAACAACACCACCACCACCACCACGGCCACCAACATGGCGCACCGTACGGACACGCCGCCCAAGACCCTTCGTGGACTCAACAAGCCCAAGTGTCAGATTTGCGGCAATGTCGCTCGCTCCAGGTCAATTCTCTTCTTCTCTCAATTCGTTCCCCCCACCCCCCTTGCTTAGCTTTCAAAACCCTAGAATTTTGTGTTATCGTTGTTGTTTCTTGGGCCTAAGGCTCGACTTGGACTCTAATTCGCTTCTGCCTTTTTTTTGTTGTTTGGTATGTTTAATTGGCTTCTGGAAACTGGTTTTTCTTTGCTTCAAGCTTTTCTTTTCTTTCTTTTATTTTTTTTGGAATAAAATTAGAGCAGATACAATTTTTTTTTTCACTACTTGCTATGGTTTTAGCGCATTAATTAGTCACAAATTTGAAATATTTCACAAGTGCGTGGCAAGTTGAATATGGTAGATGAGAACCAATTAAAATTTGCCAACTCAATTGTTGTGAAAATTGTAGCATGATTCTTTGTCAAATGAATCCACTTTTATTATGCACCTAATCACAACAAGTCTGTGAAAATTGTTGCGCCCCAAGACTTGTTGAATTAAAGTTAATTCAAGAAGCATGAAGTTGCGGAGTGGGTTTAGGATATTGACTGGTGGTGTGGTGTACTTTGAAATACAAAGGAAGGTCTTTCTTTAGGCACAAGAATAGGGCCTTGAGCTGTACAACATTGTATTGAGATTAAGAAGAATTGGGTAAATTGCATTGCTTGGCCTTGAGCCTCTTGACATATTAAAGAACAAATAACACGGAGTATGGACCATAATACGGACCAGTATGTATATGGTGAACGTTTGGAAGATTGTGCTACTTACTTGAGTTGTCAAGTGCTGGTTCCTACGACATTTTAGGACGACCAGGGGGAGGGTGGTGGGGTTGGATAGAATAATTTTTATTTTATATTTTATACGTGGTGTGGTAATAAATATATATTTTCTGATAAAAATTAACCATGCAGGTGTCCATTCAAGTCATGCAAGAGTTGCTGTTCAAGAGATCAAAATCCTTGTCCTATTCACGGTATGCTAACTTGAAGTATGTCGGTCATTGTTAGGTGACTGAGTTGTTGAATATTTGAAGTTTTAGTGGCATATAATAGGAAAGTTATATCCAGCATGCTCACATTGATGTCATTTTAGATTCCTATTCTGAACATGAGAAAGCTCCTTTGCTGCCTGCAATTCTAATATGAAGACAGTTAGAAGCAGTTTTATATGCTACTTTCTTTTTGGCTAGTCAGGGATGTACTCAAAAGTTTCCTCTAAGAGAAAACTTTGACCTTGTGCTTGTTAATATTTTTTACTTGTGGAACAAGCTTCAGACTCAAAAAACCGTGATGGATATATGGTTTGAGTTGGTGGTTCCTACATTTTTGTTTGCGTAGGATTTGAGGTTTTGTATTCAACTATTCTTAACTTGTTGAGTCACCAGATTATTAAAAATTTTAATGTACATGAGACTTGAATACAAGTGGTATGAAAAATAAGGTGAAGAAGGTAGATTCTAATGATATAGCAAGTGCACTTGTGTCATAGTGATTAGTTAATCATGGTGTCAAAGGTGCAAACCATCTGAGCTTGTAACGCCAGCCATTTGTGGAGCCCAGGCTTTAGTTTGAAGGTCCAAACCAACCTCTATCATATGCATTGGAGTTGCCTTGTGCTATTGGCATTCTGAAACACTTAGGGTTACATCAATAAAAGGTCTTGTTGGATGCATTATACTTTATTTATTCATTTGGGAGTTCTCTCAAATTCATGCAAACAGTTCATTAATGGAATAGTGCAAGTTAATTTATTCGTTAAATTACTAGGAAAGGAAATGGTTGTCGCCTAGGAATATTCTTTCATAGATTGAAAATTCTATTACAGATTAATAGGAAGATACCTTAAACTTTCATAATCCTAGTAGTTCTTCCTTTGTACAAGTTAGAAAGGCTATGTCAGCTGAGCAAGAAGTTGGTGGTTTTTACCACTCATTTTGAGCCATACGTTCACAAGCAGAACTTGGAATCTACTCAGGACTCATACACTTTTTATGCCTGAATAATTTTCTAGTGCGAGGAGATTGCAGAAGGGAGTATTTTAGAGCTTGGGTGTTGTTATCCAAAACATTAAATAATAATAGTTGAACATTAGTGACTTTAGGAGGTCAGTTTGTGATTATGATATATCCATATATGCATGAATTTTGTTTTTCTGTTTTGGAACTTGTCTTTTTCTAACCTTGATTTTGTAGTTGTAACAAAAATGCTAATTGAAGCAAGAAATGAAAAGGTTGGAGGTCATGATCAATGTCTAATGAATACAATAACAACAACAACAACAACCAAGCCTTAGTCCCAAAATTTGGGTGTCGGCTATGGGTCCTCTACAATCCTGTCAGTTTATTATTTTTAATTTTAATTTTTATAAGAATCTAGTCAGTGTATTGTTTTTCACCACTCTATTCTATTTGAGGTCATACTCTCTGTTTCCTCCTTAATTGACATGTCATTTTTTACAACTTCTACTCATGTTAATTTAGCTCTTCCTCTACCTCTCTTCGTTACCTAGACTTGAATTAACTCACCTTATCTTGCTGGGGCATTGATCTCTCTACACATGACCAAACTATCTCAATTGAATTTCCACTCTTTTTTTCATCACTATGGACCACCCCCATCTTGAAGTGAATTTCCTCATTTAAAATTGTATTTTTCCTTGCATTTTCGCTCGTCCATATTAACATTCTTATTTCAATTACATTCATTTTATAAACATGATACTTTTTAACTGCCCAACAACAATATGTAATGAATAAAAACTACAATTTTTCTTTAGGAGAAGGGTACCTTATAATATATTAAATTATATGCCTCAAACATGCATGACAAATTAGAGACTCTAAGTTTGTTGCTGCAAGAAAATTAGTTTTTTTCTAATAATTGCGACAAGCTGAAGACATTATCAAGCAGTATCATAAACACTTGAAATTTACTAATATAGAAGTGATTGACTTTCTGGATCCAAATTTTGTTTACTAAAACCTAGAGGACCAAGCTATACATCAGACAATTCATAGGGGGTTTGAGTTTCAATTTTATTGGTTGAATGAAGTATATGAACTTTTGACTGAGGACTGTGCCTAGTAAAGCTTGATTCTACTCTTGTTGTGATGCTGATAAGGAGATCTATGTGATTTTTTCATATATTTTTTTGGTTTCAGTTTGTCATATTATGAGCATGACCTCATTTCCTATTTTCTTTTCTGTGAATGCAGTTTTGAAAGCAAATGCAACTATTCCAGACAAGGCACCCAATTCAAGCACTTCTATGTTTGACCATCAGGGGACTGAGGCATCTCCCTCAGGGTATGTAATGAGCATCGATAACCCAGATTTGCATCTAATTCCATCTCATATAATTTTTATCCATGTTTCTAGTGTTTAGGACAACAACCTACAAATTTTTTAATTTTTAAAGTGCTTTGTGCTCTTCCGTTCTTGACTATATGGTCAGTTTCTGAATGTCTATGGTTGTGTGCATTTTTGCCTGAGTTTGAAGTGTCTCTTCCCATTTGCATTTTTGCCTGAGTTTAAAGTGCCTCTTCCCATTTGCCAAACCAGAATTGAGCTGAGGTTTCAAAAACTCGCCCTCTTCAATGTTTCAACTTTTAAGTCTTCCTTTGGGATGCAATTTGGTTAAGAAATCTGTTGGTTCACTTCTCTGTTTTATAGTCTTCTAAATTCACGTTTCGATCTGTGAAGTTTTCGTTTTTTCTCCTCTTTAATGCTTTGTTTCCTGAGGTTCCCATATGTTTCTAATAATTATCTGTTTTCAGCAACTTTAACATTCTTGTTATGAATTATGTCAATTGTATCACCAGCTTTTCAAGTTTTAGTTTTTAACATTTTGTTTTGTTTTTTGGGCTTTATTTCAGGTCTGTGCATAGAGTTGCATCATTTCGGCAACTTTCCAACACTTTTTCACAGTTTAATAATGTGCAAATACCAAGCCGTTCAAGAAAGCCATTGACTAGAAAGGTGCATGGAAAAGATCAATATTCATATTTGTGATATTGTTGTTTTAAGATTTACTTGTCCTGATTTGGGAAGTTATTTCAGGATGCTGCAGTGATAAATGAATGGAGATTTTCCAAGATAAAGGAATTCAAGGACAGAAACTTTGAAGTGGAGAATGAAGGTTTTGACCGATACATGCAGAATATTAGTTTACTTGAAGAAGTGTTTTCCATGAAATCTATTCTTGAAAGGTCCAATGGGGATGAGCCCACTATATCAAACCCTAACCCTACTTCTACGGAGGACAACACTGAATTGATGGTATCAGGGTTGAAGTTGCAGCTAAGGTCAAACTCAATAAGAACTGATAGCTTCAGAAGGAGGGTACAACAAATTGTTGATCGGGGATTAAAAAAGCTTCAGAAGCGTGCCCTGGATGATGGCAATAATGACCAAAGTGGCAAAGATGAATCTCATGGACCAAAAAGGGCAAAAAGTTTGAAGCCAGAAAGGGCTTTGGCTGTGAGTGATCTCATTGATAAGTTGAATAAAGCCCGGACCGAGGAGGATCTGAAATCTTGCATTGATATGAAATTGCAGATCTTTAATCGGAACACAATATCCAATCAAACAGAAATTGAAGATGCAGCACCAAAGGATCAGAATCCTAAAACTGATCTGGAACCCAGAAAAGAATCATCGTTTTCTTCAAAAAAAATTATTAGCACAACAGAACTTGATCAAGAAACTCTTAATAAGATTGATGCGCATTTCTCTACCCTTGAGCAGATAGAAGATTTATGATTTGTGGAGGAAATTTCCAATTGGAAATAGACTTGAGATTAGCTTTACTTATGAGAGCTGATTATTAAATACTGTACTATGATGTAATATAGCGACTTTTTCCTAATCTTAATCCACCGTTGCCCATTTGATGCAAATTTCATTATGTTCAAATTTCAGTTTTGATTCACGTTCTTGTTTCCAAATCTGTGGTGGATACTTGATGCAATGTAGTGCGATGATAGGCACATGAAGCAAAATGAGACAGGTCTCAGGAGGGGTTAGATATGTATAAACCACTAACTCATAACATTCTATGTAAAAAGATTTTTTTTTTTTTTTGACGAATTGGTAAAATTTTATTGAAACAACAAACAGATTACACAGCCCAAAGGGCACAATAGTAATAGAGGACTCCTCTGCAACATGGAATCCAAGCACAATAGTGCCTATACAACAAAGGTAATCCATCAGCCTACAGACAAGCTACAGAAATATACTATCGGGCATTCACGTCAATTCGTGCAACAATTTATATTTATTTTAGCATAAAAGTCTACTTTTTTTATTTTACATAATTACTTTTCAAAATCACTTGCATTAAATTATTTATTCTACATTTTATTTCATTAAAATATTATTTTTAAAATTTTTTTTTTTCACATACAACCACATCCACTATTTTCCTTTGTTATTGCAATATGTAAAGAAATGATAAAAAAACCTATATGCAAATGAATAATGATAGTGTAAATTTATACGGTAAGCATTTGCATCAATCCGTGCAAAAATTCCTGTCTATTTTAGTTTAAGAACCTACTTTTTCTATTTTACATACCCACTTTTCAAAACACCCCATATCAAATTATTTATTTTACACTACATTTCATTAAAATATAAAATTTTCTTGACAAATTATTTTTCTTTGCACACAACAACCATCATTTATTCTCGAGATACGTAAAGAAAGAATAAACAATTAAATACAAAATGAATAGTGTTAGTGTAAATTTACACGGTTACTATAGCAAACTTGTAAATTTACACAATTATACACAAATTGATATAGGTCATTTTTAGACAAAACTGTGTAAATGTTACACATTTTTCTATTATATAGATTGATGTGAATGCTCAATTTGTAGCAATTTTGCAAATTTACATATTTTTAACTTGATTGATGTTGATGAATTTAGGGCTTGGATGTATAAAATTGAGCATTTTATTTATTTATTTTGCATTTACCGATGTAAATGCTCTAATTACACAAAAAACAAAATAACAACCTATCTATCTATCACAGGCAGATCAAGAACTTGCATTACACACTAGGACAAATGCCCCATTTACAACATAAGATCCTGTTAATAAATGAATGAAATACAAATATTATCAAAACCGTGAGACACTTGAAACTTTATTAGTTTTATCTAAATTAAATTAATTATTATAACATATACATATATTGAGTCATTTGGTAAAAGAACCATGTGTAGTGCGTTAAGTTTTACCATATTTAAATACAAAATTATGATAGGTGATTAAATAGATTAATATAAATGTTAAATTTCTTGAAATTTTTAATAATTGAATTTTAGCTGGAATAGTATATTAAATTAATTTTTTAATATAAAATGTTATAAATTTTTATTAAAATAATCAAATTTTTGTCTCCACAAAAAATAAGAGGACAATTCTTCTAATCAAAATTTATCCATCCAAAAAGACTTAACGTGACCAACCACTTCTGAGCCCAAATATTTCCTAAAAAAAAAAAAAAAACTTTTGAGCCCAATTTTGGCCCATATTATTCTCAATCTCTCAACAAACTGGTGACAGTTACTATTAGGTTTTAGGATGCAACGAAATCATAGGAGAGTCGGAGAGACAAACCTCCCTCCTCTCCAAGTCGGTGACGGTTTCGTGTTCAACAAGTAATAATACCCTATATAAGTACCTATCGTTTCAAAACAAAAGAAAAAAACAAAAAACCTCTCCAGCCACCACTTGTAGAATCGAACCTCAGGTACGGTTTCTTCTAAGCATAATTGGAAAATCTTAGGTTGTTTTTTTAAATTAGTACTATGTGTTTATCCCATGTTATTAGTGGTCTAGAGTTCTACTTTGCTTTGCTTTGCTTGAGATATTATGATCCGGTTGTCTGATTTTTTCAAACCTATGACTTCAATATAATACTTAGATGAAGAGTTTTTGTTCATTGTTTTGAAATGTTTATGTATGTTTTTGTGTATGATTAATGAGTTCTCGTCAAGGGAGGGAAGTGTCCTTAATTATATAAGGAGTTTCTAATCTTGTAGGACAACTAGATCATAGTTCTATATTTTGCTCAAAATAAGACAATGAGCTTGATAAAGATTGTTAATTATTCGTAGTTCTGTTAATTTTTTTTAATATGTAATTGCATCTGTGCACTAATTGATTTTTCATTGTTTTTGGGCTTTTTTTTTTTTTTTTTTTTTGGTGCAGATCTGAATTTGGGTTAGCAGTAACTGGACTTTGTTTTATCATGGTGCTTGTTCTTCGCCAACGAAATCAACCCTGCTTCATATTATGATCATTCAAATGATCTGTGGTTCAAGCGGTTCGCTCATCTGAGACTGAAAAATCAGCTGTTGTCTATCTTGTTCCTTTTCCTTATTTGAAGCGTGCGGGTTTTGTTCCTCGAAAGGCAGAGGATTTTGGGGATGGGGGTGCGTTTCCTGAAATTCACATTGAGCAATACCCTCTTGACATGGGTAGGGACAGATTGTTGAAGCCTGGATCAAAGATTGTTCCTGTTATTATCGATACCCATGGAAATATTGCCTAGATGCGATTGTGAGGCAGAATGAGAATTCAAACAAGATTCTTTACTCACAGCATAAAGATCTTGAACCTAAGGTTATGAAATATGACTGTGAAGAGAAATGTGATGATGAAGAGCTGAAGAAAGAGATTGAGAAGACAACAGTAGAAACAAAAGCTGCACTTGAAAAGATTTGAATGTGAGGTTGAGTGCGGCACAACCAAAAAATGTGCCAAAACAGTCTTCTGACTCAAACTTTATCAAGTATAAACTGTCACAGCAATCAGCTGCGTTCAACTCAGGGGCTAAAGAGAGGATAATCAGGATGATGGAGATGCCTGTGGATCTGCTTGAGCCTCCTATCCTAAGTTCAAGCATAAGCATGTTCCAAGGGCTTCTGGGTCCCCACCTGTACCAGTGATGCGTTCTCCTCCTCGGCCCATGACTGTGAAGGACCAACAAGATTGGAAAGTCCCACCTTGCATTTCAAATTGGAAGAACCCAAAAGGTTATACGATTCCTCTTGATAAGCGTCTTGCAGCTGATGGTAGAGGCCTTCAAGATGTCCAGATCAATGATAATTTTGCAAAGCTTTCAGAAGCATTGTATATTTCAGAGCAGAAGGCCCAAGAAGCTGTAACCATGAGATCGAAGGTTCAAAAGGAGATGATGATGAAGGAGAAGGAAAGGAAAGAACATGAACTGAGGGCACTAGCTCAAAAGGCACGTTTTGAGAGAACTGGTGTGGTACCCCCTGCTGCTGTTTCAATCCCCTCTGAGAAGAATGCCATGGATAGTTCTGATACGAAAATTGATCGTGAGCATGCTAGGGAAAAGAGAAGGATCTGCCTAAGGAGACAAGGGAAGAATGCAAATGGCGTGAGAAAATTCGTGAGGAGCGACGCGAGAGAGGAGAAGGAGAGAAAGTTGGAGGCCAAGGATCTGCGATGAGAAAGAAGAGCAAGATCACAAGAGATAGAAATCGTGATGTTAGTGAGAAGGTAGCTCTTGGCATGGCTTCTGCTGGAGCAGGAAGAGGAGAAGAGACTATGTATGATCAAAGACTGTTCAACCAGGAAAAAGGAATGGACTCTGGATTTGCATTTGATGATCAATACAATGTGTATGATCAGGGCTTGTTTACTACTCAGCCAATGCTTTCAACCCTATACAGGCCAAAGAAAGATGTTGATGCTGAGATTCCTCGATGTGCAGATGGACCACTTGAGTTTGAGAATGTGGCTGAAGAGGATGATATATTTCAATTGGATCAGTTTATGACAGAAGTGAATGGAGGTTAAGAAAGCCCTCAATAAAGTTGGTACTGGAGGGACTATGAGAACAAGTGCTGGATCTTCAACGCAAGGTGGCTCTGAAAGAGGTTTCAGTAGAACTAGCATTTTATTTGAAAGAGGGCGTTAACTTAAGTAGCTCTTTCTTTTTTTGGTTGGGCATATATTAAACGAGTCCTCACCTTTTTTTGTCTTGTTGATAAAAAATTCTGCAGCTGCAAAACAAATCCTAGATCCTTGATGTCTTATTTTCCCATAGTAGTTGCAGAAAAGCTATCATTTATTGCTGCTCTGCTTGATGTGTGTGTTATAATTGCTTTTCCTTGGAGATTATCTGTTATCCTTTTTAAATTTCAGTTTTTTTTTTATTAGATGATTTATAAGTATCTAGAAAACTTTTTGAGTTAAAAGTTTTGTAGCTGATAAACTTCATGCATTGATTCTGATCAGTCTTTTGCTTCTTTTGTGAGAATTAAATCCTAATTTTCTTTCTTCTCTTTTCATTTTTTTCCTTGTCTTCTGCTTTTCTTTCCATGTTTGTGTTTTCAGAGAAACTGAAGACAGCTTTCCTCGAGTGTCAAGGTGACATAAAATTGGAAAGTCTGATCATATTTGGTACACATATACATTCATAATGGGGTCTCACTAAATATAAACAATCAGCAGTCTGGAAATGCTTCTGCTTGAATGACATTAGATTCTATCATATTATGATCAGTCCAAGAGGATTGCATATTGTTTAGTGTTCCAAATGTATAGGCATAAACCTTGTATACTGTTTTTCAAGTTTGGGAAAGTGCTTCTATTGGAAGGAAATCATGTTATGCTGTTTTGAACAGCACTTGCTTTAATGGAGTTACATAGTACTAGAATGTGTGTGTGATTTGTGTAAAGTTGCATGTGAGGAATTCAACTTTATCACTTTTTTTTGGTTTGCTTTGGCCTTGCCCTGAGTAAGTTCATTGTTTATCTGCTGGGGGAGATATCATTATTAAACCCCAGAATGAAGAGGAAGGAGGAAAAAGAACTTAGAATTGACTCTTGATGTGAAAATATCATGTTTAAATATCCTTGTCATAAATTTTCTTTCCCCATCTTTCACTTCCAAATAATGATGATGCTTGTAGGATTTATGCTCTTTGTATTTAGTAATTATATATAATCGTCAGAATCTTTGGCACATCTTTTGTGTCAAGTCATCTAAACAATGAAAAACTACACTTGCAACACTCATAAATAATAACATTAGTACAAGAGATAGGAGGTCTACCAAGTACCCAGTGCAGTGGTAGTCCTACACTTAGATGTTCTTCTTACCTGATCCACCCAGCATATATGTACTCAGATTGGAGTGATTGAAATTTCCTTACTCAGTGAACTTCAATTTATTTAACCTTCTTAATGCTCGTGCTTTCTTTGTATATTATTTTTCCCTTTTCTGCCCTCGTAATTTTGAAACTTCACAAAATCAACTCTATGCCCGATTCTTTTAAGTTAGTCTAACTATTTTTCTCTAAAGAGTTTCTCAGTGATGGAAATTGGTTTCAAAACATTGGGGTTTCCTATAATGACATACAAAGATGTTGAATATTGCTTCTGAAAACAATCATTTAATCAACCCATGTCCCCTATTCTTTTCCAGGGCTGAAGAGCTGGAAACAGAACTTATGAAAATGGTCAAACAAGATAATCAGTGGCAATTGAGCGCAAGGGTATATCTAAAGTTTATTAAGAAACTTATTCTTGAAGTAGTTTTGTCTGCTTATTATGTTACATTGCAAAATATATGTGCTGTTATAGCATTAAAAAGGATGCGTCCAGGTTTCCTCCCTCCCTCCTCTCTCTCTCTTTCTCTCTCTCTCTCTCTCTCGCAGAGTTTTGGATTTTTTTCCCCTTTAAGCTCTGTTGGATCCTTTATGTACATTTTATCAACTTGCTGCAGTTCATGTGATAAATAGCCTATCTAAAGCATTTTATGTGTCAACGCTTTTTGCAAGAGAGTGGATATCTTCTGTTTCTCTACAATCCAGCAAGTATTATATTGTGAGCTTTAGCTCAAATGGAACTTCCTCTCCCATAAATATGGAGTGAAGGGTAGGGTTGAGTTTAAGACCCACTCAATATTGTTCCATTAAAGATTTCTATTGCCTCACAATTTGCTACTAATTAGTGTTTTAGATCCATGAAACAGAAAATCTTAAGAGGTCTTGTTTTGTGATCTTATTTATATTTGAATTTTTCCTCACTAGTTTATTATGTACTGATGGGGATGAAAGTATGAGATCATTTTACCATCCAACTAAGTAAAATGCTTGTCATCATCTCCTCTATGTCGGAACTGGATGAGTCTCCAAGTACCATAAGTTCCTCTACCGTAAACTCTTTGTCAGCCATCTTGCTTACAAGGTTTTTTTTTTTTTTTTTTTTTTTTAATATTATCTTGCAGGTGGAGCAGTTGGGGCAAGAGTTAGCAGAGCTAAAGCAGGCTCTTGCTGACAAGAGAGTTGAATAAGCATGGAGCAAGATGCAGCTCCTCAGAAAATATGTGTTTTTATGTGTTTCAGGTTTGTTCTGATCTTTAATGTGTCCTGCTTATTAGAGATTCTAGTAGAGTCTAAGGAGTTCTGGAAAGAGATAAGCAGTCTAAAAGATTTAATTCACATGTGAGAAGTAGTAGCTCATCTGTTCTCTGGGTTGAATTTGTTGATCAATGACCTTAGGTTGCAAGTTTAAGGGTTAAATTAAACATACCCAAAACTCTAAGGTTTAAAAAGTAATTTACCCTTATTATTATTTAACCATACCTGCACCTTATAAGGAGAAGTACTACCACATTGTAAGCAGTCATGAGTGAAACTTGTGTAAAGTGGTTTTTGCATTTAAGTTTTGTTATTTGTTGCACTAAAAGAAGTTTATTTATGAAACAGTTTCAATTTTAAGTCCCCACCTATCTTCATTATTCATTTCCATTATCCTGGATGATAACAAAGGAGAGTATAATGGGCAACATAAAACTTTATATTTCACCCCAGTAACTAGGTTTGATTTTCTAGAAATAACTTTCTCACTCTAAACAGAGATTTCTCTCTCTATCATCTATATTTATGGTTGCCAAATTGATTTATGAACAAGCACTAGGTGATACACAGTTTAATCAATGATTTCCTGCTCTCTATCTTTTTTTCTACCCATAATAACAAAAACAAACAATAGAGATGACCATAGGCTTCAAATTAAAATGATCACCTGTTTGTTTTGGCGTAAAACATTTTCGGAAAAATAGTTTCCTCATTTATGGTGTTTGGGCTGGTTGAAAATTTGGTTAAATTGAAGTGATTTTCATTGACGAAGAAACCACTTTCTTTGAAGCTAAAAATGTATCACACCTTTTAGGGGTGTAAAACATTCGCATCCGTTTTTAACCTCAAGAGGACAGAAACCTCAAAAATGCCAGAATTATTCCAAAAATCTTCAAAATTACCAAAATACCCTTGAAACCTTAAAATTGTTAAAAATGCCCCAAAAGCCATAAATATGACAAAAATATCCAAGGAAACCTCTGAAATGATAAAAATACTCCTAAATTTTTCAAAATGACCAAAATACACTCAAAACCTCCAAATATCCTTAAAACCTTTACACGCTCGACTCAAAGCTTGCCTTAGAGGCCTCGTCCTTTGCTTAATAAATATCTCTAGTTCGAACCCCTTCCCCCACCCCCTCTATCTACCTATCCAAAAAGAAAAAAACAAATAGCAAGCCTAGGTGTCAAGTATGCACCAACATCGCTCGCTGGAGGTGAAATTCCTCTTCCTAACCGAAATCACATTTCTAATTAGTACCTTTGTCCAATATTGTTGGTCCTATTTAGAAAATTCAACTTTTAAAGATCATTTAATGCATTGTCTATTAGTTAAAAAGGTACAAGTTTCCAAAACTATCCTCATTAATTTAAACTCTAATGAAAAAATGGTATTGATTTTTCAAATAAAGTAAAGATAAGTTTGGAAATTTATTTATTGACTTTTCAAAGAGGACTTCATATAGGGACATTCCAAATTGTTAGTCCCGTATTTCATTTTGGGACGGAGGGAGTATTATTTAGGTTATGCATACAATACTTATTAATAACTTTTTATTTGATGATTATCCATACCAGTCCAGCATAATTGGAGTATTTTTGTTTGGTGTCCACACTCATCACAGAAATCACAACAAATTAAAAATAAAATTCTGTCAGGATAGGAATATGATAAATTCTAAATATCTAAATTTCAATTCACGTCTGCTTTGAACTTTTTTTTTTTTCAGTCAACTTCATCTTCAAATTTGAAATAAAACAAAGTAGAAGAGAGAAGATTGCAAGCAAAAAGACAATGAAAATTAAAGTTCAGTATTTTTTTAAATCGACTAATCAAAATGCATTCTACTGGGTTCCTTTGAATACATGTTATGAAGAAACGAGTGTCCTAATACAGTACCTCATTTAAAAAATAGTCAAATTTAAGGATTTATTTTAATTACAATTTTTTTTTTAAAATTTCAAGATTATAAAAAAAACACGAGTTCAAAGATTAAATACTTTTTTTTTTTAATTTTTTATTTTATGAATAAGATTCTATTATTAATAAAAAATTAAAAAATAAAACTCGGATTTACAACAAAGCCCAACAACTCAAATACTAGCTGCAAAATACAACTGCAGAACCACACTGTCAGCACACTGGGACAGCAAAACTCTGATAACTTCTGTTTTACTGTTTTTCTGTAATTATAAAATGAAATTTCATCTTTTCCTTGTAATATTCATTGTATGCTAACTGTAAATTGTATATGGTGTTGAAGAATGACTAATGTTGTTGCAAGTTATTGTTTGGTCACTGAGGTATTGGATAGAAGGAAGTTTTCAATGTCATATGTTAGGAAATCGTATTCAAGATGCTCCATATGGTTGTAATTTAACTTCCTACTCTGACTCTGAGAATGGTGCTTAGTATTATCTGTTTTCTAGTCTGATATGACGAGAGTTAAAATCGTATTGTTAACAATGCTATGTGACCATTTGCTCCTTTTTGGCTAGTTAGGGATAGACAGTAGGATTTTCTCCCCTTTAAAAAACAGTGATGTTTATAATATATGTTAAGGATAAGCATGGCAGTATCTGCAGTACAGAACCAGAGACTTCAACCATATTTTCATCTCATGCCCTCTAGCCCAAATAATCTGGGCTCACTCCCTCTTCTCATTGTTTTAACAACTCAACTGACTGGGTCAGTACTCTTTTGAATGCTACCAAGACACTGCACATCCAGTTTAAAGAATCTCATTATTTCTTACTGTTATATGTTGTAAGTTGATTTGGATGGCTCAAACTCTGTCCTTAGGGAGTTTGGTCAAATTGATCCTCTAATTTTAGCAGGGAAAAAAAACATTAAAACCTCAATACCTTCAATAAAAGCAATTGGCCTGGGAATTGGCTTAAGTAAAAACCACAAGGCAAGTTCACTGGAGTCCTACTCCTAGGCTAAGAAATTTTGATGTAGCAGTCTTTAATTCCTCTGTAATACTTTCAGCCATATGCCACAACCATAAAGCTAAAATCCTCTACTTAATTCTTATGGTCTAGTATCTGTACTGATCCAGGTGACTCCTTATGGATGAAAGCTAAAGCGGCTTTTTTTTAGTGGAAAGAATGCTTGGAGAGGGTTTTAACAACTTTAGTTTAGAGGATGATGCTCTAAATGTAATTAATCCTATAGCCTGCTCTCTTATTATTCCCCGTTGGTTTGTAGTCTCTATTATTTCAAAAATTAGAACTCCATTATATTTTGTTTCCTTTTGGTTTGTAAACAATTTCCGGCCAGCTCTACTCTACTCTCCTACTCCTTCCTCCCTTTGCCTCTATCTAAACTGGCCATTAGGCTCATGATATTGCCTGTTGAGCTAGTCTCTTTTGTGCTATGGACGGATCCCCATCTCCTAAGTTCCATCCCCTTTGTTCATGAGTTTGAATGGTGTGGTAGATGATATCTCTTCATCAAGAATTGTTGTTTGCTTTCGTTAATAATATGGTGTCATTCAGGAGAATAAAAAGGGGTGGTAAATTTTGACCATTTTAACCTAGCTGTTCTAGTTACTGAAAACTGATTCATTCTTGTGTTTGGTTGTGACCCTAAGAAAATAGTTTTTGTTGTTTGATTTGCACCACACAAAAAAAAAAAAAAAAAAAAAAAACTTGTAACTCCAAATAATATTTAAATAAAAATTTTATTAAAAAAATGGACCATTTGGCATATATAGGTGTGTGTGTGTGTGAGAGAGAGAGAGATTTTATTTATTTATTTATTTATTTTAATTTTATAAATTTGCTCCATTTAAGAGTTTCAATTGGGAAAATAGAATCAAAAGAAGAATATCTAGGCAGAAAAAAAAAAAAGGAATAGATTGGTTTAATAAAAAAATTTCATTAAGAAAATAGTTATCCGTCGGTCAATGCCAATTAAGGATTGGTTGACTGTAATTAACAGTTGGTCAATGGAGAGAGACGAGGCAATACTAACGACATAGAGTTTATTTATATTTTCTTTAATGGCATGTAGTTTATTTGTGGTGTTGAGTTGAGCATACATCGTACATAAAACATTTCCCTTTTTCAACTATTACTTCATTTGTTTCAGTGTAAAATACTTTCATGACTTCTTATTCGATGCATGGAAAAAATGTTTTCTATGGAAAATCACAAACTTCCCTCTCTCTCTCTCTCTCTCTCTCTCTCTCTCTCTCTCTCTCTCTCTCTCTCTCTCTTATATTATATATATATATGTATATATATGTGCCTCNATATATGTTAAGGATAAGCATGGCAGTGCATATCCAGCCCCTACAAACAAGCATGATAGAACTCTATCTACTATCTTAATAAGTGATAAACTTAGAATGGATAAAGCAAATATTAGGAGATAGTATATTTTTGTATTTTGGATTCCTATACTTTGTACATTTCTATCAACAATCGCAACCAATCCTATTACAAATATAATAGCCTCCACCTTAATAATGTGAGGTAGAAAGTTCAGATTCAAATTTACAAAGTTTACATGATATCAGAGCAAAATTGACCAAAGTCACCTTTAATAAAAATTGTCTCCTTTTTGTCCACTCTAACCAATGCCACTAATTCCGAAAACTTCTCAAACACCTCACGCACATCTCTCACCACCCTACACGATTTGATAACTATTAAAGTTCACGGGATAATTATCTCTTGTAGAAAGCACAGGCTGTCCCATACCTAAAGGGGCAACATCTAAACTTTTTATTTTTATTTTTATGGAAGATAGCTTGGAATGCGCTACCAATTAGGGAAGTCCTGATAAAAAGATTCTTAATTGAAGATATATCATGTCCACTCTGCAGTACAGAACCAGAGACTTCAACCATATTTTCATCTCATGCCCTCTAGCCCAAATAATCTGGGCTCACTCCCTCTTCTCATTGTTTTAACAACTCAACTGACTGGGTCAGTACTCTTTTGAATGCTACCAAGACACTGCACATCCAGTTTAAAGAATCTCATTATTTCTTACTGTTATATGTTGTAAGTTGATTTGGATGGCTCAAACTCTGTCCTTAGGGAGTTTGGTCAAATTGATCCTCTAATTTTAGCAGGGAAAAAAAACATTAAAACCTCAATACCTTCAATAAACAAGCAAGGTTGGTTTTTGTGAGTTAGGTTGGATTGAAATTTTATTTTGAGCTTCAGGTTGGGTTGAGTTCAGATTGATAGTTTCTTCAACCCATTTAACCTAACCCTATTCACTGTTTGTATATAAATTTATTTTATTATCCTTATTTTAATATTTTATTTTAATAAATTTTGGTTTTTTGAAAATTAGTTTTGATTTATTTGGAATATAATGTAAGCATATTATATGAATTGTAATAATTTATAGAAATATGAATTTAAATAATTGATAATTTTTTTGTTACATTGAATAAAATATGTATGTACAACCCACCAACCTGATTGGATCAGATTAGTTTCTACACGTGATGGGTTGGGAATTTCTTGAAACAAAATGAAGCCTATATTGATTTGTTTTCCTTTGTCTTGTATTTTTCATCTTTACTAAACATCAAAAAATATGAAAATATTTTCTAGAAATCCTATTTTGGCAAAAACAGTCCAAGTGGAAGATATTTTTTGGTATAAGATATAACACTTAACATGTTTCGAAATTGAATATCCAATGGTTTAAAGTTCAATCTAACTATTAATATTTGTCTTTATAAAGTGAAAAATTAGATAAATTCACCATGCAAAATTAGATATTTGTCTATTATGGTATAAGATATATCACTTAACATGTATCGAATGTCCAATGGTTAAAGTTCAATCTAATTCTTGATATTGTCTTTATAAAGTGCAAAATTAGATAAATTTACCGTGTTAATATGAACAGAGTTTTCATACAAATTGGTTGAGGAATCTCCTTCAACCCATTACATAACTCATAAAACTATTTGTATGTATTTTTTAAATAATTCACATGACTTATTAAAGGACAAAGTTTTGTAACAAACTTAGTTGTAGCTTAAGATTACAACTTCCACTAAAAAAAATTAATATGACAACATATTTTGAAAATCTAATTGTTGGATTGTATGTTCTTTATGCTCTTAGCACACGTCAACTTTTAAACATTTAATTGATAACATACTATTGATTTTTGATCTTCTAAAAGTCTTGCAAGCATAAAGGATATAAGAAAAAAAATGTAATTCAATAATAAATTTGTCAAAATTCACATACAATAAGAAGATATTTAGTGGACTTGTAATCTTAGACTATAATTAAGTTGTTGTCAAATTTTTTCTCTTATTAAATAGGTTGTGACTAAAATTACATATGAATGGTTCTATTCATTGGTTGGAAATTCTTTTTTCCCCCTTATTTGTAGAAAGAAAGAATGGTTAACATTTTCAATAAAACTTAAATATACTAACTATAATATAGATATCCAGAGTTTAGTTGAGCCTTGATCGTATCTCTTGTAGATCCTTTGTATTTTAAATTTAGATTTAGATTTGTACGTGGATTTAAGTCCAACCTGATTAATCATATTCCAACAAAAAAAGTCCCACCTGAACCACACTAGTCTAAAGTCCAAACATTGATTGTCCTAACATACCCAACCAATTGTGCAGGCTGCTTATTATGGTTTTGAAAGTTTGAAGTTCTACAAATTTATAAAGAATGATGCAACCAACATGATGGTCTAGAACAATTGGTCTTTCTTATTCTTCTTCTTCTTCTTTTATGTTTTTTTAGCTAAGAGTTCCATTGTTCAATATACCAGGGCCCTCATAGTTTTGACTTTTCAAAATTTGACTTTCAAGTGTAACACGTATAAGATAACAGGTACCAATTCCACCACCGTCTACCTTTAGGAAAAACAAATTTAAAAAATGAGGAAAGAAAACCTGGTGGCAGCCTATTTTATAAGAGGCTAACAAAGTGGGTCGGTAGCAGAAAAAGACTTCAAAGCAGGCCCTATATATCCAATCATTAATTACTATTACTCTTTCATATCATATTCTCAACCTTGCAAGAAACCTCAATTTGGAGTATGTGGTTTTCAAGTGATATCATGTCCCTGATCTCTTTGAAAGCTTCATCCATCAAATTTGCTTTTTTCTTTGGTCATAATTTACGGTTTGTCTGTATGCCAACGAAAATGGTTCTCTATGATTTTGTTTTCTCATGGAATCAGAAATCCACCATCTTAATTGGAAAAAAAAAATTAAATTAAAAAAAGTAAAAGGATCACCATATTATTACGGTAATAAGATTCTGAAATGATATTATGCCATTTTCATGTTAGTAATACTGTTCCTCCAAGTGCTTTTTTTCAAGTGGAAAAGAAAAAGGAAACGAGCAATTCTCATCTCAAAAGGACAGCCAGCGATTTCATAATTCATTATTTACCTTTGAATCAAAGTCATATTAGTTTAGATGGATTGCTGGTGCCTCAACAAAAAACAAAAAAAAGAAAGGGAATCCTAAATGGGTTCTAACCTAAAAGCACATACCATTATTATGACAAAAAAAATTGCATCTTTCTGAGTTTTTTGGCAAAGCTTTTCTGATCCATTAAGCTTTGTGGGTTTCTTAATGGGATGACTTTTCTTGCTTTATTCTCCTACATTCCTCTCAACCCACAACTACTTTCTTGGTGGATATCAATCTTTCTAGGCCATTTTCCCTTGAAACAAGGCTGTCAATATATACTTTCAACTTCAGTGGCTCTACTCATCTCAACATCAACTTTTAAAGGATCTTTTGCAAATTTATCAATCCCATTATCATGACGAGTGCTCTCAACCTATTAATCTTAATCATGATTCTTTCTAATTTATTCTAATTCATTAAGACTAAATTACTAGCCCACCAAATAAAGAGAGAAGACATGTAGTATTATCCAAAAGACCAAAATGGAGTGAAGATATTATTGCCAAGGAGGATCCTGATTATGCTAGGTACAAATCATTTCGAAGTTAAAAAAGGATCCATTAAAAATATAAATAAATAAATAGTTAAAGTTAATAGGCAGCAATAGAAAAATACAAATTGGAAAATGACATTAGATTTCCTAAGTTTAGACAACTTTTAAAGTGGTTACTTTTTGGTATATTAGTTTATCCCTTGAATTACTAAAATATTTCTTGACAATAGCCCTTTCAACAAATTGTTTTTTTATTGGCACACAAATATTAAATACGAAATGAATTTCATGAAGTATTTACTATTTATGCTGTAGGACAATTCTTCTCACATGCCATCCTTTATTTTTTTGATAAAGTCATTTGGAGCCTTTCTTGATTCAAGTTCATTTGTTTAATTTAGGCCACGAGATGACGAACTATAATTGTGTTGGTGATAAAGGATTAAATAAAAGCTAAGAATATCGCATGGTAATGGTGTAGTGTTGTGTTGCCAATGCCAAGCCCATTAATTTAAAAGAAAGATACAATACCGCCCTAATGGCTATCAAGAAAGTTCATATTGACAAGGGAAGCATCATTTTCTGTGATGCTCGGTTTAGATATTCCTGCTTTTTAAAAAGTCTTCCCCATGTGTATGTACAGCCAAGAATCGTGGGTTCTCTATAATTGTGTATTGGTACTGTTCGAGCTGTAATTTCTGCCATTCCAATGCCACTACTTCATGGCTTAAACTGTGCTAGAAAAGATTTCAGTAAGGTCATGTTTGCCTGTCAAGTCCCACAGAGCCACATGGAATTGCACACTGTTCTAGAAATGGTTAACAAATCTTTTCGTGAAGGACATGCTTAATTGGGCTGAAAATTTTCCACATGGTACGGTTTTTTTTTTTTTTTTGGGTGCCTTCTTCATGGTCAAGTGCAAATCATGTGTTCTTCTGTTGTGGGGTAAGGGTTTGGAACTTAGAGAAAGTAGAGAACACAAAACATTGAAGAAAGAATCTCTAACAACATTTTAAATGGCTCTCCTAGCGTTAGTTTGAGGCTTTGGTTACTTCATATTTACTGTTAATTCAATTGGGCTGATTAAGAAGGAAAAAAACAATGACTCATTAGACATATGACTTGAACCTAATTTGAGGTAGTCTTTGTTCAGCTAGTATCTGAGTCTAATATGACACCTTTTTTTTTTTTTTGGGTGCCTTCTTCATGGTCAAGTGCAAATCATGTGTTCTTCTGTTGTGGGGTAAGGGTTTGGAACTTAGAGAAAGTAGAGAACACAAAACATTGAAGAAAGAATCTCTAACAACATTTTAAATGGCTCTCCTAGCTTTTTTTTTTTTTTGGGTGCCTTCTTCATGGTCAAGTGCAAATCATGTGTTCTTCTGTTGTGGGGTAAGGGTTTGGAACTTAGAGAAAGTAGAGAACACAAAACATTGAAGAAAGAATCTCTAACAACATTTTAAATGGCTCTCCTAGCTTTAGTTTGAGGCTTTGGTTACTTCATATTTACTGTTAATTCAATTGGGCTGATTAAGAAGGAAAAAAACAATGACTCATTAGACATATGACTTGAATCTAATTTGAGGTAGTCTTTGTTCAGCTAGTATCTGAGTCTAATATGACACCTTTTTTTTTTTTTTTTTTTTGGGTGTGTGGAAATTAAGTATTAACCCCTAATTATATCTAGTGAGTCCATCATCTTTTACAGGTGACAATGACCAAAACAATGACTCATTAGACATATTAGTTAGGCAAAAGCTGGGGAAATAATAAAATTCAAGATTGGTACCTCACAATGGTCCCTACTAGAGCTTTTAATCCCTCAACAGCTGCAAATTTGTCCCTCCCACAACCATTAACCCAAAAGACATTCCAATAGGAGTGGCTGGAGTAGCTTGGCTTATCCTCGGGTTCCAGGAAAAAAATGTTATTTGATTTGATTTGATTATATTAATGCTTCATTAACACGCCACAAATAATATGTGATTATAGTAACGGGTCAAGGGATGCAGGTGGAAACTCCATTCATTCAACATAACGTGTTACGACATGTTGCATCTAAATACAAAGGATAGTCCCAATAGATAAATCCAAATAAGAAATGACACCAACAATTTTAATTTTCCTACTCTACTACGTCCTAACCGATGTGGGTGCATGGTTCCATTATTTCACTAGATTACCACAATAATGGTTATGATGATAATTACAATAATAATAATAATAATAATAATAATAATAATAATAATAATAATAGCATGGTTGATTAATTCCAAGTTTTGTAGTTAGCGTATGCTTATATTAACTTTTCCTTTTAAAGGGGTTTTTCTTTGATGTTATGAGTGTTATATTTCTATTATTAATTAGTGCAATAGTTAGTACTTAATAGGGATAGAGATTTTGATATCAACTTTAGCTAAATTTCTTTGAAACCTCCATAAGCAAGTAGGCCCTCCAGAGTTATGTAAAGACAAAATATATAAGATCATGATTTGGCAACCTCTTCATTTTCTTAAATGATGATGCACACTTAACACTACCTAATAAGATTATGACCATGGCTTTCGGTACTACTAGCCTTTTGTTTGTTGCTTGTTTTTACTAATTTCTTAGCTCAAATAAAAACACCACAATCCTTCCAAATCCTATCTATAATCTAAATTTGAGTTTAGAATTTTTCAACAAAATGCAACAAAAATTAAACTGTTTGGTCAAAGTGCTAAGACTGTCAGGCAAGGTTTTTTTTTTTTTTTTTTTTGGGAGATTAGACTGTCAGGCAAGGTTGAAATAGCACATAGGGATGATAGATATATAGAGTATCCTCTTTGGACCAAAATGCAATAAGTGAACGGTGTCGGCATTGCATAAAACGCCAAATATTAGGTTAAACTTGTTACTCTCTTGCACCCTCTTATATAGGGTACTGTCATTACCATGCATTATTATGTGCATTCATGCATGCATTATCGGCCGATTTCGATTTTTTAGTTTTTGTGTGTGTATGTGTTTTTCTGTGTCCCATCGTATTTTTTTTTTTTATGATCTTTTTTTTTTTTTTTTGTAACGTTTTATTTCTTTATTTGGACTGCAAGATACATGAAGATTTAAATATATGGCATAGTGTTTGTATAATGAATAATAAATCTTTTAGTTGAACAATAACTTAATCTTCCTGATTAATTTTGTTCTGGCAGTACTTATTGGTATTAATATCAATATAAAGTCTCTCATCATTGTGTTTTTAATAAATTTCCCTTCTTACTTAAACTTTCTTTGATGGGCACTCAAGAATTTTTTAGAACAAATCCGGCTATCTACCCCATAATATAAGAAAAGTAGTAAGGTATTCAAATTTAATTTTGTTTACTTATATATATGTGCCAAAATAGCTTCCATAATAGCAGGCGCACCACTTGAATTATATACCGTCAACAAAGATTGGATATCATGACTTTGTAGCATTATATATGCTGTGATTACCGGGGGGACTAGGGATTTAATTTTCAATTTGGTTAATTAATGGACTTTAATGTTACATGCATGTTAAAGACTCATGTCTGTTTGAAAAACTTATCTCTCTTTGATACAAACAAGGCTGCCTACAGTCAGGTCAATAAGAAATAAAATAGCACTATCATTTCAATTCAGGAAGAGAAATTTCTGCCTTTGTGTACGAATCCGTTCTACATGAAACAAAAATTGGTCTTGTCTTTATATTATATTTTATGTTTGATCATTTTAACATATTATATTCTACTGAAAACTTAGATTTCGGAACAAAATGGAAAAGTGCTTCTAAAAGTTTATATATATATATATATATAATATTAATTTATATATTACTTATACATGAAATGTTTGGAATTTTGATTTAACATATATTTTCTTACATAAACAAAATATTTATATACATCAAATAAATCTTTACATCTTTGTATATAAAAAAAAAAAAAGTAAATCTTGACATGTCTAAAAAAATACAAGTAAATTTAATAAAAATAAAATATAATTAAATTATGTATACATTAAATACACTTTAATTTAATGAGCAATGTATGACTTAAAAGTAATTAGAGAGAAGAAAAAATGCATTAGTTAACTATAAAATGCATTACATGTTTTTAGTAAGAATCTAGCAGAGTATTATTCAAATTTAAATCCAAAATTATTGTTGGGGTGGGGGGGGGGGGGGGGGGGGGGGGTGTTTGAAAAGTTAAGAGGGGCCAGGGCCCCCTAGCTCCCCCTCCCTCAGCCTCTGTATTCGTAGATATACATAAATACACATATTGTATGTGGATTTAATGCATAATACTTATAAAACACTAGTATACAAATTAACATTCCTTAAAAAAAAAAAAACACCAATATAGACAATAAAATGACACTTAGGTGAATAATTAACGATATTTTAATGTTGAAAAACTCATGAAATGATAGTATATTCATAGGATTTTAAAAATATGAATAAGCGAATGTTGAAATTTTCTTAGTAAAATTTTCACTTGTATTTCTAATTTAATGATTTTTAATAGTTAGATAAACTTCAAATACAGTTTATTGTTAAACTCATAAAATAATAAATTATGTCAATTTAAACATACAATAATAACCATTTTTGAATTTAAAAAAAAAAAAAAAACTTAGAGTTTAACTTGAAAACAATATCAAATAATGAAGTTTATTATATAATTATTTCCAAAATTTATCACTTATTCATTTATATGAAAAATAAAAATTAACTATATATATAATTTGAGCTTATGAAACTCTTGAAGGGTAATATCAATAGGAAAGATATTATTTCTATATATTTTTTATTATTAAGTTTGACATATAAAACAAAAAATATTATTAAAAAAAAAATCAAAACTGTATACACTAAATTTGGCATGTATCCCTAATCAAGTAGAAGGTGAATTCTGCTACACACACCGAAAAAAAAGAAGAAAAAAATGTAGAAGGTCAATTCAATTTAGAAGTGTATAAATATTTTTTGAACTATAAGCCTTCTTTTTCTTTTTCTTTTTCTTGTTTCTAAAAAAAAAAGGCTTCTATTTTTTTTTTTGGGGGGGGGGGGGTCCTATAAGAAATTTCTGAAAATTTTTGGAATTTATTAAAACGATTTTTTCTTTATTTCCATGCAACAATAATAAAAGCTTTAAAGAAAGAACTAAAATGGTTTATATTTTATTTATTTATTATTTTATGCTGTAAATGGTGTTTAGAATCATTGAACGTGAAGAAATGTGCGAATTTTCGATTAAGCTGATAGTGCAAGGGATGTAAATTTGGAATCCTAGAATAATTAAGCAGATTGTATAAGGGAATTAATTCTGGACAAGATTTTAGGCAACAGAATTTTGGTTAAGTTTACGAAAATCGAATAACTGGAGAATGATTTAAACTAGGTTCTACCTCTAAAACACCATTGGAAGATGAAGAGAATAGATTTTATAAATGTCTATGTTCTTATTGAACTTAGTGGTAGTCGTATTCTTATTGACGACGATAGTTGGCGTTCCTAAACCCTAGTCTCCANAGAAGAAAAAATGCATTAGTTAACTATTAAATGCATTACATGTTTTTAGTAAGAATCTAGCAGAGTATTATTCAAATTTAAATCCAAAATTATTGTTGGGGGTGGGGGGGGGGGGGGGGGGGTGTTTGAAAAGTTAAGAGGGGCCAGGGCCCCCTAGCTCCCCCTCCCTCAGCCTCTGTATTCGTAGATATACATAAATACACATATTGTATGTGGATTTAATGCATAATACTTATAAAACACTAGTATACAAATTAACATTCCTTAAAAAAAAAAAAACACCAATATAGACAATAAAATGACACTTAGGTGAATAATTAACGATATTTTAATGTTGAAAAACTCATGAAATGATAGTATATTCATAGGATTTTAAAAATATGAATAAGCGAATGTTGAAATTTTCTTAGTAAAATTTTCACTTGTATTTCTAATTTAATGATTTTTAATAGTTAGATAAACTTCAAATACAGTTTATTGTTAAACTCATAAAATAATAAATTATGTCAATTTAAACATACAATAATAACCATTTTTGAATTTAAAAAAAAAAAAAAAACTTAGAGTTTAACTTGAAAACAATATCAAATAATGAAGTTTATTATATAATTATTTCCAAAATTTATCACTTATTCATTTATATGAAAAATAAAAATTAACTATATATATAATTTGAGCTTATGAAACTCTTGAAGGGTAATATCAATAGGAAAGATATTATTTCTATATATTTTTTATTATTAAGTTTGACATATAAAACAAAAAAATATTATTAAAAAAAAATCAAAACTGTATACACTAAATTTGGCATGTATCCCTAATCAAGTAGAAGGTGAATTCTGCTACACACACCGAAAAAAAAGAAGAAAAAAATGTAGAAGGTCAATTCAATTTAGAAGTGTATAAATATTTTTTGAACTATAAGCCTTCTTTTTCTTTTTCTTTTTCTTGTTTCTAAAAAAAAAAGGCTTCTATTTTTTTTTTTGGGGGGGGGGGGTCCTATAAGAAATTTCTGAAAATTTTTGGAATTTATTAAAACGATTTTTTCTTTATTTCCATGCAACAATAATAAAAGCTTTAAAGAAAGAACTAAAATGGTTTATATTTTATTTATTTATTATTTTATGCTGTAAATGGTGTTTAGAATCATTGAACGTGAAGAAATGTGCGAATTTTCGATTAAGCTGATAGTGCAAGGGATGTAAATTTGGAATCCTAGAATAATTAAGCAGATTGTATAAGGGAATTAATTCTGGACAAGATTTTAGGCAACAGAATTTTGGTTAAGTTTACGAAAATCGAATAACTGGAGAATGATTTAAACTAGGTTCTACCTCTAAAACACCATTGGAAGATGAAGAGAATAGATTTTATAAATGTCTATGTTCTTATTGAACTTAGTGGTAGTCGTATTCTTATTGACGACGATAGTTGGCGTTCCTAAACCCTAGTCTCCATCTTTTCTCATGAATTTAAATAGAAATCTCTTCTTATGAAGAGGAAGAGGCACCTATATATAGTATATATTGCGTTTCCAAAAGCCATATATATAAGTTTTCACAAAATATTTTTACAACAGTAATTTGGCAAGTTATATATGATATATTATAGTTGAAGTACAATCAAAATCTAAACCAAATACAAATATGTTTTTAATTATAGTCTAATTTTGAACTAATTGTTTGTTTTAATTCTCTTAATTTTGATGGCAAGTGACCCATTTATAATATTTAATGCAATAGTCGAGATGACCACTTTAATCACCTAGGTAAGAGTCGTAAGGCCATCTAATCATTACTATTATTGAATGATTTCATACATAAACACAAGTTACAACCAAGCTATATATTAATAGTAGATGAGAAAATAATGTCAATGTTGGCTAAATAAAAAATAAAAACCTATTAACTCAACTGTTATGAAAATTACTGTGTAGTAGCATTACTCATTACCTTTATAGGGTGGTGATAAATTTTGATGTTACATATTGTCTTTACACTATCTTTAGGATTAGATTAATGATACACACCTACATACTCTAGGCATAAACAAGACACAACCCAACATACATATCTAACAAATAAATTAATTAATACTAACATAGAGAGAAGGAGATTTACATATCTCACTAGCTACTTCTAATATATTAATTTTAATTTGTACAAGTCTAGCTATCTTTATAACTAAAAGAACCGACCTTCTAGTTTGGGCTGTTGAAACGATCGAAGGTGGAAACCAGGCCTAATCCACCGTGATGAAGCAAAAAAAAAAAAAAAAAAAACACTCTTAAAGAGAGAGAGAGAGAGATAGGATTTGGATTTAAAATATTAGAACGTATAGTATAATTGATCAACACCAAACAAGTGGAAATAGAATGGGTCCATAGTAATAGTATATGTACTAATGGACCCATTTAAACATGTACTAGATTTGTACTAGTTCTTTGTATTTTGATGTCTCCCACGACCACATGTAGAGCACATGATGTGCCTGATTTGAATTTCATTGATAAGATACACAAAGCAAGAAGATCGTGAAAGAGTTGGGTCCCTTATGGTTATTGTAGAAGACAAGATACACCCCATATTAATGATGCAATATATGGTTCTGTCAATGGATCGGGTACAAGTGTACCTGCCTTGGTCCTATGAGTTTAGCCCAACTATGATCTGTGTGGGCCCAAACTTGTTTTGTCAAATTTCATTCCGTTTTGGATACTGAGATTCTGTCCTTCAAGAAGGTGAGAAGATGAAATGAGTAAAAAGGAGAAAAAATTATAAGTCAGATTTTTTTTTTTACTCATGAGAGATATATCATATATACACTAACTATAAAATTAAAATGAGGGTTGGTATTATATTACATGCTGTCACATAACCCAAAATAAACATTTAAACAAACGTGATGGACATGTGTTAAAAATGTATTTCCCACTTTTGTTGATTGTAATCTTCTTCAGCTAATAAGTTCGCACTTCTATTGAAGAAATGCTAACATATTAGCTGAGCCAGATCGCAGTATCCCACTTTTCTATTATCATTTATGGAGCTGGTTTAGAAGTAGAGAACTCTTGTGACTTCTCACATTGGGAGTTCAAGATTGTTGGGTTCAAGGAGGGGTAAGTTCTACTGTTGTAGAGGCGATTTCACGCCATTCATGAGTAGAGTTTAAGTGAGTCAGAGATAATAACCACACTTATGAACTTTTTTTTTATTTTTTTATTTTTTTTATATATTTAGAAATGAGCAAGACTTAGGTACAGTTCCTTAGGTTTTCCTTTTAAGATTCTGCCATATAGATTTTTTCTCATAAGATGGAAGTGTATTTTTTAACTAAGTAGCTACATGGCTGAATTTTAAAAGGAAAACTTAAGGAACAGCACTTAAGATACTGTACCTAACTTTTATCCTTAAAAAATATATATATATATATATATATTCGCACTTTTATTTGTGAGGCTGTCATATTCATTGCCACATCAGTTTGTAAATTTTACTTATGCGCTATAACTTATGGTAACTTTAGTATTTTCCTTGCTATATGAGTGATAAACCTTACAAAATGATGCGTCATCAATAACCAAAAATAAAATAAAAAACTTATTATATTGTTAGTGATATTAATCACATTTATTGCTATGCCAGTTTTTAAAAATATATCATCAACTTTAGCATGTTCCTTTAGAGAGAAAGGTTTATACTCAAAACCTTAATTCAAAATTTTCTTTGAAAAATATTTAAGCTGATGGATTTTATATTTAATATTTTTAGTCAATATTAGTATATTCAAGTGCAATGTATGAATTTGTCAAAAAAATTTATATTTAATATTTAATATTTTTGATAATTTTGTTTAAAAAAATAGAAAGTTTAGATAACTTTCTTTAAGTGTAATTTTGAAAAATTTTATCTTTATATTTAAGAAACAAGACAATAAAGTATGTTTTCTTAAATAATTGAGTTTTCTATATAAGATTAAGAATTTGGGTGGAGGGAGAATATGGATATTGTGAGTAAAGTATACTAATGTTTCTTCAGTTCAGTGGAGATCAAATGTAATACATTGTAAATTCATAAAACCTATAACAATGACACAAATGTCTTAAGGGTCTGTTTGGTTGGAGGGGTGGAAAAGTGGGAGGATATAAAAAATTTTAATTTCTCTCATTTTTGTTTGGTTAGGAGTAGAAAAGTGGAAGGATGGAAAAAGTGGGTTTGTACAAATTTACGCATATACACTTGTTAAAAAATGATGCCCAAATTAAACCAAAAAAGTGATAAATAGCCCAAAAAAAAAAAAATCAATCACCTAAATTTATGGAAAAAAAAATTAAATAGCCCCAAAAAAAAAAAATCAATCACCTAAATTTATGGAAAAAAAAAATCATGTCCAGGAAAAAAAAATCACATCTAAACAAAAAAAAAAAGAAAAAAAAAGAAAAAAAAAGAGAAGAATATGAGCACTGGACGAAGCCTACCCAATAAATCAAAAGAAGAAGTGGCAATGTCCAGGAGGAAGGAAAAAAAAAGTGAAGAAGAGTAACGTGAACAAAGCCCATGTGCAACTGCACATGAGCATTTCCGTCCAAAAATGATACTCAATTTCTCCCTTCAGTTTTCTCCCAATTTTGGAAAGAAAACTTTTTGGCAAACCTAGAGAGAAAACACCGAGCCCCACAATTTATTCTCTTTCCTCCTCACCCAACCCAACACACTCCAAAAAAAATTTCCTTTCTATTTTCTCTCCAAGGTTTTCCATCTACCTTATTTCACCTCTAAACGAACACACCCTAAATGGCGGAAGGTCAATTAAGCTATAGTTCTATATATATAACATTTGGTGTAATTTTAAATAATATTACACTATTTAATAACTTTTTATTAGATTAATATTCTAAAAATCTCATAATTGGATTATATGTTATCTTTGTTACTAATATGAATGTCAAATTTTTTGTCAATTGAATGTCATTTATTATTCAATCAAAAATCAATTTTACGTATAATTTTAAAATAAAAAGCATGAAATTTAAACATTTGATAGCTAGAATATAATTTGAAAATTTGCAAGCATGGAGGGTTGAAGAGAAAATATAATTCAACAATGAATTATCTTTGCATGTAGTAAAAAAATTTGAGTGGTGAAACAAAAGTTTAAAGTTACATATATGACATTTAAACATTTTATATATGACAAAGTTATTGATTTTTGATCATTTTGAAGTTTTGCAAAAATAAAGGGTATAAGAAGAAAATGAAATCCAACAATAGATTACTTGATTTTTACTTACAATAAAAAATATTGGGCAGTAAAATATTTCTTAAAATTTATTGAGTGTATCATTTCTTAAAGTTTATATATACGAAATGTGAGTACATGTAATTCAAATGGTGGGATTATGTATTAAATGGTAAATAATAATTGATTAGTATATAATTTGACGTGCCTATTAAAAATATAGAGTACATATAATCTAAATGGTGGGATTTTCAAAGATTTAAAGTTCCGCAAAAAAAAAATGAATAAGGTTTCTCTCTAAACTAATTTGAAGAGAAACTCCTCAAACTCATCCTATATATTTTTATTGGATGTGAATTTTGAATATCTAACTGTTGGATTGCATGTTCTTTATGTTTTTAACATGTATGTCAAAGTTCATTAAAATTAGATTTTATTTACTATTCAATCAAAAAACTTATTTTTTATACATAATTTTAAATCGCAAAAATCAGAAATTTAAACATTTTATTGACGATATAGTTATTGATACTTGATATTCTTGAAATTTTGCAAGCATGAAGGATATTATAAGAACATGCAATCCAATAATTGAATTTTCAAAATTCATATCCACTAAAAAGATATAAGAGGAGTTTGAAGATTTAGAATTCAATTTTTAGCTCAAGAAAGGAGGGACTTATCAGTAACAGAGTAATTATCACGAGTTCTAGTGCTATCAATACACTATAAATTAGAGAGGAAAATGCGTCGCGTACCTAGCGAGGTTGCAAAAAACTAATTTGAAAAACCTAAAAAAGTCATGAAACATATGAAACTATTTTGTGTGTGTATATATGTATATATATATTCACTTTTAAAATAGTGGATCGAAACAAGTATAATGTGATATTTTTCCCATTTAATTAAGGCCCCATCAAGTAGACCAAGATTGGAGAAAAATTCAAATAAAGGGAGGTCATCATCTCCATCTTTAAAGTTTCAATACCCTTTTTTTTTAATAAAAGTTTTCTTATCGCTATGTATTTACTAAGGTAGGTGAACAAGGTAGAGAGGGAGTTGATTTGAAATAGGGATATGTGCAAAATAAGTGAGGGCATGAATAATAGAGGGTCAAGGGAGAGGGGCGCAGGCAACAAAAGCAACGTGGAGGCAAAGGAAAGTAAATACTGACACCATATGCTTTGGGGTGGGATGGTGGGAAGGTTGTACCATTAGAGACTTTCTTTGTTAATAATGTTGGTTGGGGTTGCGAGCGGGATATATGCTATACTTGAGAATTGACTCAAACCCACCCACGCCTATCTTCTCACATCATCTAACTCTCTATAGCTATCTTCCACACCCCAAAAGTTTTATAAAAATTATTAAAGTAAACAATCTCTCTCTAAAAGTTAATATGCCCACTTCCCTTTTATTCAAAATCTCAATGAATCTGTCTTTCCGTTGAAGTTTCTATCTCTACTCTTAAATGGAAAAATTAAAAATTAAAAAAAAATAAAAAAATAAAAAAGTAAGTTAAAGTTTCAATCTTTTCCAATCACAGTACTATAGGAAATAGGTTTATATAGTATTTTTGTTTGTCTCTTATTCGAAGTTTCTTGACTCAGAAAACATGCAACAGAGATAGGGGTAAGGATGAGGATTTCTTTATCTTATTCTTATCATAGTAAAAAGCTTTTTTGACCATGTTTACATGAAGAATATGACTGTAGAACCACTAGCAAGCTCCCTTTAAATTTTTTATAATTGGTTTGTGGAATTTATTCTTACTCTTGTCTTGTTTGATACTAATCATAATTGTGAGTTTTATGTTAGCATAGGTATCATCGAATATAGGATATATGATTGAATTCTACCTTCATAATAAAAGAAACCAATTTTATCTTTGTCTAGTAGTAAAAAAAACAATTATTATGGAACATAAGCTATCATAAATTTTTTTTTAAAACACTGTCCTAATTCTAAGAAATGTGATTTTTATAGAATATATATTTATTCAAGTTTGAAAATTATTAATGAAAAAGTTGGACAATGTCTTTTTTAATAGTCTAGAAAAACTTTTTTGTGGCTTTTAATAGGTGAAGCATCAAATATGAGTAATAGTAATAATAATAATACTTCTCTTCTCTCATCTAAAGATTCCAAATGGCTCACAATAGGCGGTGTAAAGGTTAGACATTCCATCGCTATTCGATACTAAGATATTTTAAAGAACCATTCTTTAGCGGATAACTTGATTAGTCAAATTTGGATGATCACAATTGAAAAGGACATGGCAGGTGAGAGCTAGTATATAAAATGCTTTAGATTTGAACTCCTTTGCTCGAACGGTTTAGAAGATTGCTCTATCGCTTTTACTTTTTTGCATGACAATCTTGAATGAAACTTAAAGAAAATAAGTTTTGAAACATGACAAGTGCCCCCACATGGCATAGAATTCTATTTGTTTAGCAAATAAAGGTGGGTTTACATGTTTAAATCTCATCACTTCAGGCTAAAAATATGGGTTTCTTTAGAAAATGACTTGAACCAAACGTGTCACTCTTACCCCCTATTATATGAAAAAGACACAAGCAATTTGATGAATATAACCCCCTTATAATCAAGCCAAAACTCATGGGAAAAAGCCTACTCTAAAAGAGCCCCTCAACAAGAATCAAAGGAAAACAAACAAGAGAAAAATGAAAGCTATGGATTTGCTTATTCCATCCAACACCACCAAGATACCTTCACATAGAGGGAGTTATCTATTATTGGTTTCACTGTGTAACATTTATTTACACTTCTCACATGCAACTTCCTATAAATAAAATATGTTATTTAAAAGAAAAGGAAAGAAAAAAAAAATGAAGATGCTAAAGATTTTCATGTAGTACCAGTTCTGAGTGATTATTGTTTGTTTGCAAGCTTTGTTGGATTCCAACTTGAAAAGCTGTGAGAATCATTCAAGAGAGAGAGAGTGTGTGAGAGTGAGGCTATCTTTCTTGGTTCTTTGTTATTGCATGTGTATCTGACGCGTGAACGTTATTAATGCGTCTCGTTTTCCTAGAGAGAGAGAGAGTTTGAGAAAGTGATGCAAAGCCAAAGAGTGATCAGAGAGAGATAAGAGAGGTTCTCTTACAATTTCACATTTTCACACGTCTCTTCTGAATCTGATAGTATTAGCAAAGCATCGTTGTTATTATAATAATTATTATTAATATCATCAAGATATTGCTGATGATCCAATCCATGCCATACCTTATATCCACCCGAAGAGGCAACTATATATGTAGGAAATAGGAATCCTAATCATCTGCACCCCCTTTCTGTGGTTCGCATACATGCCAACAACAAATTCTTCATCAAATTTTATTTATCTTAAAATTTCATTTTTTTAACCAAAGGAATATATATATATATATATATTCTTTCTTTTTCTTTTTCTTTTTCTTTTTCTTTTTAATTGCATAGCCTTAACTTAGATTAGCTAGCAACCTTTTCTTGAGTAATTAATGTTCACTATTTGAAACAAGAATAGATTTCTACCCAAAAAAGAAAGAAATAATAAGAATAAATTGTTCCCCATAAGTGTGTTCATAATTTAGATCAAGAAAAGATTGACGTGTCTTTTCTTGTTGACTTTAAGCTTTATATGATTTTTTTTTAAATGGTTCTATTTCAAATTAAACAATTAATATGATAATGTACAACTTGCAAAAGCCACACAATCATGATTAATTAAGAATCTTACATGGCCAAGATGAGGGAGTTTTCATCTAGTTTTCGTAGTCTTCATAAACTCCAATTTAACCACACAGAAGAAAAAAATAAATTCCAATTTATAAATCGTAAGTCGGTTAGCTTGGTCCACCAATTTTTTAAAAATGTTTAAAGGTCTGCTTGATTTCTGGGGTTGAGCAAGACACGATATGGTGGAAGTAATGAGAAGAGTACGGTCTAAAAACAACGAAAGGGTGACGACAAACGTTGTTGCATTCCTCAACGTAGCACTGATACAAAATGTTGCGTCTACATTTTGCCCATTTACAAACTTTCACTAAAGAATTTGCATTACTCTCTTTTTCTATTTCCTAGTTTCATTTCAAAACTCTATATATATATATATATATGTATATATGTATGTATATATATATATATATATTTGTTAGGTTCTAAAAGTTTAGAACAATTGGCAAACCGTGAACACAAACTTGTCTAGATATAGATCTTAGAATTTATATGTATTATTAGACAATGCTCAAGATGATACAAGTCAAACTCCAAAAACAAGCAAGTTGCAAAAAAGAGAGAATTCAAAATTTGTTTGGTTCAACCGATCGAAAGACAGGCTTGACTGATCAAAATACGGGTTTGCAAAATTTTAAGTTCAGCCCAACAATAGTTTAAGTCCAAAAAGGATTAGGGTTTTAGATTTATTTCTTCTAATATATAAAGAAACCCTAAGCACGTTTTATAAGGCTTTTTAGAAAGATTAGAGTGTATCCTGTGTCTCTTTTGTAAATCTAGGTTTTTGTATCCAAAAGCTCTCTAAAGTCTTCTACCGGTATTATTTCTTGAAAATTTTCAAGATCCGGTATTGTAGAAGTTACTATATACAAGATCAACGTCTAAGGAGATCCAAAACCTTTAAGTAGAGTCTCAAAGTCACAAGTAGGTGAGCTTGTGTTGGTGCAAAGTCCAAAGAAAGAAAGAGTCCGTGGATTCGGAGCTTGCACGTGGACGTGTCAGTAAATTCTACATGTGATAGCAATAAGATATTAGTGGTCTAAGTCTTATTATAAACTTCAATTCTTTCTAGTGGATTTGTTCTTTACTTTGAGGATAGCTATGTTAAATCATTCACAGGTTTTTTACCGGTTTGATTTTCCTAAATCATCATATTGTTGTGTTATTTACTTTTCTGTTGCTTTACATAATATGACTTTATTGTTTTAACCTAGATCTGAATAATAAACTTAAGTATTCACTTGGTTAATTAATTAGATTAAACAATCTAGTTTTAGGGGTCTATACCTAACAATATTTTTAAGAATATGAAAACCAATGGCAATAAATAATTAAGAAGAAAAACACCTGAAACACAACACATTTACCTTGACAACTTCGGAGGGTATGTTTTAGAAAAAAATTTGTTATTTAAAGTATGGAATAAGTCATTAAGACTTCTAGCATGATCATACTAAGGCTAAGAGGAAAACTTTCCCACAAAAATTAGTAGCTTATAAGCTAAGTATTAAAAGTTTAGTATTATATTATGTAATTTTATTTTGAATGTGAACTGAGCACATTGAATCTAATGTTAAAGTAGACTATAAGTTTAATTCATTTTCTTGTCGGAATTCAAGCCGGTTCACAAGTTGTTATTATTATTATTATATAGTAAACACTAAATTTTGTTTTTATTGCTTCACAATATTATACTAATAATTAATGACTAAATTCTTGTTGGTTCATATTATTAGAGTTACTAAGAAAAAAAAATTTGTTTATAAACTTATAAAATTCAAATCCACTAACCTTGTATATTTTATTAAATTTATAATAAAACTTTAACTACAAAATGTGCTATTGATATTATCATAATAATTTTGATATCGTAATGAACTTATTTACAAAATTACACAATCCAATCTAAATTGTGTGTGTAACTATCACCCTAGCTATACTTAACCCTATATTGTTTGTTTTATTGTTAAATTTAACAAAATTTAGAATTGAAAGACTAATCTACTCATTTGCTGACTGTTTGGGAGAGATGGACAATTTGGTCTTTCAATGTTAAAATTTTTTTCATTCTTAATACCAAAACAAATAGTAAGGGGGACATTGAAACAAAATTATAAATTTGTGTGATCAATCATGCATTCCAATTGTTCTAGGGGTTAAGTTTAATCAGGGTGAAAGATTAGAGTGGAAAAGTGTAATTTTTCCTAAGCAATTGTTGGATTCAAGTTACTTTAAGTGTAACTTGAAATTTAAATGTAACTTTAAGCAATGTTACACCACTTAATAACCTTTTATTGGACTAATATTTTAAAAATTCTACCTTTAGATTACATGTTTTATGTTTACTATGTTTTTAACATGCATACCAAGTTTTATACCAATCAGATATTATTCACTATTTGATCTCAAAATCCATCTTATATGCACAATTTTAAATACAAATTTTAAAATTGAAACATTTGATCAATTACGTAGTTATTGATTTCATATCATCTTGAAATTTTGTAAGTATGTAGAATATAAGAAGAAAATCTAATCCAATGGTTATACTTGTTTATTTATATATATATATAGAACTTCATATTCACGAACTTATTCACAATCACATTGTTATGCTTGACCATGGTTTGTTTAGTTGTCGAACTAAATATAGGCTAACCTTGACTTATTTGCTAAATAAACAAATATAAAAACACTTTTTTCTCGAAATGAGTTTGAACTATTTATAAACAGCTTGATTCATTTATTACCTTAGAAATTGACCTTTTAATTTAATTTAGTGATTGCCTGAAAGCACCTCTAAATTCTATGAAAAAGGGTTTCTCTTAATTGAGAATCCAAATTCATCCCTCCTTACGTTTGGAAATTTATGGTTTGAAAAAGACAATTCCTCCCTCCCCTTCCTTAAGGAAGAAGTGGAAAGTAAAGAGATAAAAAGGGAGAAGCTAGTTGAAATAATTATAATATTCCATGGGGCAACTTTGAAGGAGAAGAGAAACTTTTCTTGTTTGCATCTAAAGCCAATATAATGCCAATTAACATTAGTCATTCCAAAGAATTCCAACCCACGGCTTCAAAGCTTGATTCCCTACCTATTCTGGTCCCCATGATGGAGAAACTTTCAAAGAGAGAGATAGAGAATCCGTGTTGTGATTAGTGGCATATTTTGCTTCTAAGTGTGGACAAGGCTAATTCAAAAGGGGGTGTATGGGTCGTGCCTTATGCTCTCACCAGTGGTTAGAATGAAAAGGTTGCTACAACCATGATGGTTGGCTTCGCATCATAGTCGTGGGTAGCTACTCATCATTTATCCATTTTATTAGCTGCAAATCGCTTTCTTTATACGTGTTTATCAAGTGTATTCTTCTTCATATTCTCCTTACATAATTGTTTGTTCACCAATATAGAAGAAAACAATTTTTATTTGCTAACTTCCTCATTAATTGCTAAATTTCGTTATTAAGACCATGGTGTGAACTAATTACAATTAATTAACAGAAGACTGGATTTCATTTTGGGGAATATTTTCTATTCATATCAACTGACATGATTCTTTAGGATTTTACTCCCATAGACTCATATCCCTATTTTCAATATTCCATTTGATTTCATCTTTAATATTCACCTTTAAATAATCTATATTTTTTGTATTAAAAATATGTCTTCCCTTTATCCAATAATTTATAACTTAGTTATACCCAACTTAGGATTTCGTCATATCACCACCGTTTGTTCTTATTTTCTAAGAGTACGTGGAAAATTACTTAAGATTATGATTTTAAGTTCTTCAATTAGTTTGTAAAGTTATCCTTTTCTATTTCCTTTTCTTTTCAACATTGTGCATCATGGCTTCCATTGGCAAGTAATCTAAATGATTTTTCATCTTGATGAGGTCAGTATGGCCAAATTCAAGTGTTGAGATGACGAATACTGTCTTAATAAAAAATTACAAATTTCCTAAAAAAACAAAATCAATTTCAAGATGGTAATATCAATGAGGACGAAAGAGAGGTTATCACTGATCAGGATTGAAACACTATGACATATGAGTATTCCTTGCAAAAATAATAATTTCTTAAAATTTTAAATTCTAGCCCCCTCTCCCCTCCAAAATAAAAAACAAAACCATGAAAGAGACCCTAGGTTTTGCACACATTGCTTGAACAAGATTTTCAAGACCTCAACATCGGGTCATCAACGTATATGGTGTCCCAACTCCCATAGCAGAAACAACTAGTCACTTCTCAAGCCAAATTATTCAATGATCGGCAACCAAGTAAGCAACTCCTCGTGGATCACTGCATGTTGCTAGCACCCATAAATTTGAAGTTAATAGATTTTTTTTTCCCTTCACTATTTTTGGTAGTATGAGATTTATGAGATGGGTTTTACCTTTTACAACAGTTTATAAGGTAAGTTTGAAGAAATTAGGATAGGTCAGTCACCCCAAAAAAGTTGATAGGATCGCACGATATATATATATATGTATATGAGGGTAGGCAATTTTCAAATTAAATTTGATTCACAGAAGTAAAGTGATGATCTATATCTTTATTTATATTAAATTAGCTCTTTCATAGTTTAAACATTACAATGAAGTGTCATGTGACTTCAATATATTATGACACAAGCAAAAATTACAACGGAAACATTATTTTTTAAATATATAATTCTATAAGTTGGAAAATGAGAATTTGAATCATAAACATCTTTGTTAGAGATATTGAAAGGAGCTAATTGAGTTACTAAGTTTTTAGCTATAACAGAATGGCTACAAAAAATGACTAACTTGATACATTTACAACTTTTTGGATATCACAAAGGAATTTTCAAATTTCTGGGGTTAAAATTTCAGGGGCCCAAAATATTTTTTGCAAATATATATATATATATATATCACCTATTGAATAATCTAAACTGCATATAAAAATTACTGATCATTAGCTTGATCATTTTGATGTGCTTTCCGTTGAATTGTTCAAAACCCTTTCTGAGAAAATTTTAAACTTTGATAATTTATAAATTTCTTCTAGAGGGATGTTGCTTTATCATAATTTCTCCTTCACTTATATTATATTTTCTTTATTATTGAGGGAGAATCAAGATAGACACCATTTATCTAACCTATTATTTTTATAAAATCTATGACGACGACACCACGTCAATTATTTCGGATATTGACACTTGTTAGTCTGGTCTTCCAACATGTATTTGACAATTATCATTCAATGGGAACAATTTTGAATATGCTTTCTATAATTATAAAAACCTCTATAATAGTACTTCCCCATTGTTGTAATTAAAAATAAAAAAGCTTTTTATAATATAGAAAAAGTGAACTAAAAGAAAGACTTTGAATAGGAAAAAATTAGGTTTTTTTTTTTTTTGGTGAGAAAGGGAAAGAGTTAGTTAAATTCAAATTCTCTCATGAAGAGGCCAAGCAATGTAAATGAATTAAAATTTCAAGTGTATTGCACATTATAACTACTCCATATAAGTATAAATTTTGAGAATTTTAAGGGAATCAATGGAAAACATGAAATTAAAGTAGACTTAGAGCCACTAATTAATCGTATCCATACGACGAATTTGCTACACTCAATTGAGTTGGTTAATAAGTTACAAGAAAATCACCTCTAGGCTCCAGGATACAAGTTAAGCTTGAATTCTAGAAGTTGCAATTTTGATAATTTATGTGAATTTCTCCAATAGCCTGCAAAATTTGTAAAAATGTTAAATTCATAAAAAAAAACTTAATATGGATGATTATTTTTAATCAATTTAAGAGTTATTGTCATTGAAAATTTACATTTGAAAAAGTCACTATAGTTGGAACAAGCACTCCACCTGGCTATTACTAGATGTTAGGACTTAAAAGGGTTCTTTTCCCTTGTCTTAACGCAATATTATGCAAAAATATCATATATTGTAATCAGCTACATGTCTATCTTGCTCGAGCAAGCTCTTCAAAAATTTCAAGTCCGAAAGCTCGCCTATCCCTTGCTCACTTGTCCCTCACTTGAGCAAAGTCAAGTAAAAAAGTTTGCCTATCCTTTGCTTGTATCTTGTTCAAGCAAGACTCCTAAAACACAATATTATTTCTTTTAATCATTCTTCATTCTTCAACCACTAAAGTAGGATCACTCGTATTACACCCTACATGCATATGCACATATATAAAACAATCCCACAAGGATTGTACCATCCATGTTGAACTTAGGTTGACATTTTGTCATGCATAAAAGAACGTGTCTTTCAACTTAAACATAGCCTTAGATAATCTCAACTTCTCAAGACCCCAAGAAATTAATGGTGGCCGAAACTTAAACCAAAATTTTTAGTCTCACAGCCAAAGAAAACACACACACATAAAAAGCATACTTTACAGTTTACACTAGAAAAATTCATATTTAATTTGATAGCATTGTTTTGACCTTGTGATACTTTCTGGATTAATGAGCATTTAAAATAGAAAATCCTAACTCTTGTTTAGATTTTTTAGAAACGATACTACTTCTAAGCTCACATAGGTGAACTTCCTCCTTGTAGGCTTGTTTCACAGACGGATAAATATATTTTGAACATCATTAAGAGTATTAAAATCCATAATCCATAATGTAACAGTAAGAACTAAGATAAGTGTTTATAGTTTTGGTTCTCAAAAATTGTAAATGATCTCATCAGGAATTCAGTGACCCAAAGGGGACCAAGAATTAGATTGGTTGGCTGACTTGTCATTCTCCTAAAAAAATGATTTTTTTTTTTTTTTTGTATAAGATATTTTTCAAAAACCATTTTTTGGGGAGACGAAAGATCTATTGAAACTCTAAGTTATTTATTTTATTTTTTCTATTAAAAGTATATTGAGATAGATCCTAGCTAAATTGGATGTGCATATGTGTGAAAGTTAAAATTTTAGATCTTCTTGTCAATATCATCAATTCATCTTTCTTTTTCTTTTCTTTTTTTCACTCTCTCAAAATTGATTTTTTATTTGAAATTAGGTGTCATATAGTATATAACAACCCAATCTTGTTTATACAGGAGAATTTGGGCAAGCCTCTACATGTAGAGCCAACTTTGACAAGGTTTATTTTAGATTTGCTTTGCATATTTATGTATATATGGTAAAATTTTCTCTTGACTTATGCGTAATGAGTTTGATTTATGGGTGTGTAATATATGATTTTGTGATTTTTTTTTAAATGAATATATTTTATAGAACTCTAATTTATTTTCTATATGAATAGTGATTTTTTAATGTATTAGAAAAATTTTGAGCATTTAATAAGATAATAAATATTAATTTGGTTTCATTTGTAGTTATTTATACATTTTCAAATTTCCTAAAAAAAATTGGTTCGTCCTTTAGCCTCAAAGGATGAAATTCTAAAGAAATGAAGGCCTCATTTACACTTTCCTCAATTTTATATTACATTGCACTCCTAATCTTGTAGCACCGCTACACTTTCCCACAAACAGTAGAAATTTTATGGAAAAAGCAAACTGAGTTCGTGGATTCTCTTGTGGTTTCCTGGAGAAGGATTATTTAAAGAAACAAAATTTGACGTGAATTATTTTTTTAATTTATTATTTGACAATTTATAAGATTATTTATACGAAGTATTTAAATAAGTTATGTGATTCAAACTATACATAGATGATCTGTTCAATCATCACCTAATAGTTGAAAAAAAATAGCTCTAAACATATTTAGAACCAAACCTTTCTCTGTTTATAGAACCTTTTTCTAACTCTTAGTTCCTACAAGGCTACAACAATTAAATTGTATTTCCATTTTATATTTGTTATTAATTAATGTGTTGAGGATTGTATTTTTTTTTTTTTTTTGCTTTATATTTTGTAACCTCATGTATATGCATGGATACACTTAAAGATATACAATAAGATACATAATATAATTTCTATATATATAATTTAAATACTATTTGTGGGGGGAGAAAAACCCAGCCCAGCTTATTCGGCCCAAGGCCCTAAAAGAGGAACACTCTTCATCCGAGGAGATGAAGCCTTCAGTCGGAAGCCCACGCCAATGGGGGATGCCTGGGGATGAACACGTATACCATCCGAGGAGATGCTCATATGTCCGAGTAGTCATGAGTCCTCGGATCCGAAGAGGTTTGATCAAACGCGAGTATGGGAGGTTCAAGTGATCTATTTGACAAGCGTCAGGAGGGAGAGGAGCCTCGGACACACATAAAGATAACGGCAACAGGGGAATATCAAGGAGGCATACTTCAACCACCACATTTAATGCCCTGCACCTACCTTTCTGGCCGCATTTATGTGGACAGGACACCTGAACAGTGCTTTCTCAGCTACCGCCACTCACATAAGGCTAAAGGTGGGATGATGGGACATGTACTCAAGTGGATGCCTGGATGATGAACAAGTGGACGGAGGAGATGTAAGAAGGTAATGCTATATAAGGGAAGGGTACCTCTGATAGAGGGAGATCGGAAAACAGGAGAGAGAAAGGATATAGTAGATGGTTGTAGCTCCAGGAATTGTAATCCTTGATTATGAATGAAAACATCTCTTCGGACAGAGTACCCATTTTAGTCCGAGAGCACATTAATTCAGCTTCTCACATCAGTGTTGCTGCTTAATACTGTCATTTTCATTACTTGCCTAGCCCTTTCACCCACTCTCTACAAAATTTATTGTTTTGGGTTCAGTGGGTTCCGAATCCATACCTCCTTGGGCTTGGGCCGCAAAAACTGTCCCCACACTATTGATAGTCATTTTTATTTTTATTAACTTTTTAAAAAATTTTGTAAGGATATTATTAGATATAAAATGTAAATTGTCCTTTTTTTTTTAATTATTGTGAAGCACTTTTTTTTTTTATGATTCATTTATTCTAAACTCTTTGGTTTTTGTACTTAATAACTTATTTGGATGAGTATTTATGATATGGTCTCATATTTGATTCTAAAATTAATAAATAAAACTATTCAAGAATAAATAATTTAGGACACATGGCACAAAATTGGAAATCTAATTTTGAATTCTAATTTGAGTTTTTCTTAGCGTTACCTATTATTATTATTATTATTATAGATTGTAATTATGTTTTGATTTAATTGAAAAAGTAACAGATTGTGAATATTTGCTCATTTTTTAAATATAGAAAAAAAATTTGTTAATTTTAAAGATAAATGAGAAATTGTAAACTATCTCAAAAATAGAAGGAGAAAAGTTTTTCCCCTAAAAAAAATTAGCAAAAATTTAAACTTTTCTTTCTATTCTTTCTATATGACATGAATATGATAGTGACATTTTTGTAGTCTATAATAAATTTAAGTCAAGCAGTGTCTTAAAGATAAAACCTTTTTAAACTTCTTTTTCCCTTGATTTTGCGCAATGCGCATCACCCGGGCCAACCCCCAATATTAAATTTCTTTTTTCGTCATGCACAAAATATAGAATGTAGTAATTATCACATACTCCATATATTAAGCGTAGTACCGTACATATTGTATCACATATAATTTCCCATCAATTGATTGGAGTAAAAAAAAAAAAAAAAAAAAAGGATCATATATGGTTTCTTTAAGAATTTGGTTGACCATTTAAGCTACATGTAAGGTGTCTTTCGCAAATCAGAACTAGAAATGGCTTCTAACAATCTTTAAGATTTTTTTTTATAATTAACAATCATGCAGATTAATTATGCAAACTACAATCATGATTCATTACATTAGTTTTTTTAGACGTTTCTGCCATGGATTGTTATTTCATGAAGTTAATATGTAAAATATTTTTTTGGAATTTGTTACTGGAAAGGGATACCTTTGAAATTTTTTTTTTTTTTTAGATAGATATTTTTTTTAGAGAGATAAATTTTCAACTTATGGTATCCGCTATCATCAAACCAAAACACCAATCATTTTTTAGTGTAGGCGGAGATTGAAACCCAGATCTCTTATATTCAACCATCAGAGACTTTACCAATTGAGCTATCTAGAACTACTATCTTTGATATTGCTATTCCTATTTCCTAATTCAATCTTACACTAAATGACACGGAAGTCCTAATTATATGGCAATGTGGCATACATTATTGATTGTTACCACAAGGACTGCAAAGTAATTGTGCACCTAAAATGGGCCATTCAAAATTACTATCTTTGATCTATCTGGAACTACTATCTTTTATATTGCTATTCCTATTTCCTAATTCAATCTTACACTAAATGACACAGAAGTCCTAATTATATGGCAATGTGGCAACATTATTGATTGTTACCACAAGGACTGCAAAGTAATTGTGCACCTAAAATGGGCCATTCAAAATTATTTTGTGTGTTTCTGGTAAGAGTTATTATAAAGTCAGTATACCTCAAAGTTGGTCCCAATATACAGATGCAACCCTTAATTTAGCGGTGTATGTGTGTGTCAGATTAGGCAGCAAAAACAATGAGTGCCTTCTCTATTGGTATTATACATGTATATGGAAATTTGTGTGACCCAGTACAAAAAAAAAAAAAAAAAAAAAAAAAATCATTATAATATGCATGATGTGATGGGTTAGTAGTATTCTATTAATTTGATACCTCTGCTGATGAGATCCGTTGGATTAGGGGACCACTGATTTTTGTGATTTTATGACTTTTGTTTTTAACCAAAATTGCTTCACATTCGTGATGCTATGGAACTTGCAGTGTTTTCTACTTTTCTTTCCCATGACAATACAGCAGAATGTAATAAATTTGGAGGTTTTTGATTAAATTCCAATGATAATGAAGGAGATCTCCAGTCAGGGTCAACTTTTTTGTGGACCCTTTTTTTCGTGGCAATAGAAGCTTTCCCATCATTCAATTTTTGGGCCCGATTCTGAATTTGTTACTTTGCTTGAAAATTTTTCAATTTTCTGCCTATCCAAATTGGTTTAGAATTGAATTAAGAATGCCTAATATCTTTTATCTAATATCAAAATTTTCATTTTACTTTTCTCTAATTTTTAAGCTGTCAAACTCATTTTTGCTTTAGAGAGAGAAAGAGCTTCTCAAGTTTCCTTTTGGCCAATTTTCCAAAAAATATCCACACAAAAATAAAAAAAAATCCAACCCCAGATATTTAATGATATTTTCTTGTGTGCATTTCTTTTCTTTCTTTTTGATTTCCTGACTTTATGTGCATTTTTTTAATATGGATGTGGACCACTCTATGTAACCCGGCTCCAAATTCTACCAGCTTATACCAATTCCCATCAATGTAAGATATTATTTTTATTTTTATTTTTTTGAGAATCATCCATCAGCTCCAAGTTAAGATAATCAGAAAACAGAGTACGAATAGTATAGCTGTATAGACTACTATAGACACAATACACAATAAAATAAAAATGTTAAAAAGAGTTCATGGGCCCTATAGATAGTTCCAAAGTTTTTCCTTACAATGACTTAGGAAGAGCAGTTGGGTTATTGTGTTGCAGTGTAATAATAAGAGGGTTTGATTCTTTTGCTGTCAAATACAAAGAAAACCACCCCCACCATGCACCACCTAGCTCATAGTCATAGTCCCACCCCACAGTCTGATGTTGCTTCCTCATGAGCCTCTCTCTCTCTCTCTCTCTCTCTCTCTCTCTCTTTATTTTCTTTTTTGACATTTCTCTTTCTTCTTGTGACTCAAATTATCATCATCAGAAGAAACTGAGGCCAAGTTGTACTAACCCCCCACCACAGACTCATAAATTATAGCACCACCCACCTCTCCTCCCACTGACAATTTTCATAAATAAAACTCTACCTCCAGTCTTGCATGCATCATTATTTTTTTTCTTCTTCATATATATATATATATATATTTATTTATTTAGCTTCGAATACATGTATATCCTGTACACACTTTCGAGGTGGATCAGTGATGAGTCCTTATTGGATTGATGTCACTCACTGGTTTGAATCATTCATTCTCTAGTTTCTCTTTCTTTTTTTTCCCACCATATATAATTAGTTTCAACCCTTTTTGGCCTATTCCTTTGAAAAACAAGAGCACAAATTTATTGAATAACCACTCCTCTATTTCGGTACAGAAATAAGAAGTCTTCTAGTTATATAATTTATATTGATTTTTGACATGACATGCAAGGATTGGATTGTTGTACAAATAATACTAAAGAAAAGGAAAAAAAAGTACAAATAATGCACCGCATTCTTTGTCTTATTATAAAGATCCCTCGGGTAAAAAAGTTGAAGAAAACACAGGATTTATTTTCATATATAGATAAATATCAAAGAAATTAATATATAGAAGCCTGTCGGCACTGATTAATCTATAAATTAATCTATGAAATCTCATTAGATTAAGTAAAAAAAAAAAGAGTGGCATGTCAAACCCTTGCAAAACTATCCATGTCTGTGATTTATTACTTAAACAATGAAACTTGATGTTATATATGACCCCACTTCTGCTAATTATGATCAATCATCAAAATAATTGAAAAAATGGAACAAAATCTTACTCTCTTGTTTTTTTTTTTTAATTAATTGATACAACAAGTGGTTAAGTGAGAATTGGAACCCTAGCTCTCCTTGTAAAAGAGATCAAATAATGTCATTGAGTTATGAGGCTCTTGGTGGAAATAAATCTAACTCAAATACTATCAAAGTTGTATAATCTGTAATTTATAATCCATAATATTGTGCCATAAAGATTTTTAAAACCTCACAATTTTATACATCATTATTCTAATACATGTGGTTTTTAATTGAAATTAAATATTATTTTATATTTAAACCTTCAATTAAAATTTTGGTGCATCATATATTTTTTTCTAAATGGTAAAATATATAGCTATATATATAAACATAATCATAATAAATGTCTATTAAGAACTACAAAAATTATTAAATTTTATATGTAGACAAAAAGTACTAAAGAGAAAAAAAATCTTTTTTTTTTTTAATTTAGAGGAAAAATCATATAATTAGATTTTGTAATCCTAATGTAAAATTATTTTCTCAGGTGAAAGTTTGAAAAAGCAATTGCTTAACTCAGATGACGTAGAGAAAATGGTTTATCCATTTTAACGAAAATTGCGGCTTCATCCTGTGAAAGTAAAAGTCAATTCGTTTTCCTTGAAAATGAATAGAGAGAAGAAAAAAAGCAGTGGATTTTGCATTAAACAAGTAAGCATTATGTCATAGAAAAAAAAGGGATGAATTATTAGTGGCTTTTTAAGAGAAGCCGTAATTCTTCTTCTACTTTATTAAAAAAAAAAAAAAAAAGGTGAAATTAAAAGGATAAAAATCCTATAAAAAAAAGGATAAAAATAAATAACAAAAGGACTTATTCTAGAATAGAATAAACCATTAAAAAAAAAAAAAAGTCTAACATTTATTGAGCACTAATATAGGCATGTTTCAAAGTTTTAAGGACCACTTCATCAATTACGTGAAGTAAAATTTACAAAAAAGTAAATCGTAATAGGTTTATCTTTTATGACAAAAGAAGATCAAAATGTATTTATTGATAATCAAATTGTAATTAGTGTTTAAAAAGAAAGTAGAGGCAGTTGTAACCACCATCATTCGAAGTGTTTAATTAGAGTAGCATTTCTAAACAAAAAAAATTAATGTTAAGTGGGAAATTAATTGCACCTATCATAGAAGAGATTAGAGCTGTATGTCCGATGACTTTGAGGGGTTTCAAGCCAATAATTCAAATCTGCTAATGATGCAGTTGATTAAGTGCCAAGTGGCCTATAATATTACGATGTAGAATGTGCCCTGTTTATACTTTATAGAGGTATCAATATTCCCATCCTCTCTCTCTCTCTCTCATTCATTTTGTCAACAAATGGTCCGCATTAGTTGTTTGTTTAATCAATATAAGTAAAACTTAGTTACAAATCCTTTTTAAGTGTAGTATATTAGGTTATAAATCAAATTCATAGAAATTATTACATTAAATTTAATTGTTTAGTAAAGATAAAATTATTCGTAATTCATTGGTCAATATAATCATGTTTTTAATTTTAATTGAGGAACCTAATGTACAACACATAAGGAGTTGTAACTAAGTTTTGTCTAATAAATATTACTGTGTTTTTTTTTCTTTTTGAGGATCACATGATATTTTCTTAGAAAAATACTAAAACTATTATCAAATTTTCTATAAAAAAAATTAAAAACTAACATGATAATAAATATGATTGATATTACTTTAACACCATAATAATAATAAAAAATATTAATACATTTTATGAATAGTGAGTTAGTGACACATTAGTCTGTAAAGCTTATTTAGTATGTTAGGTTCATATATGCATTGGAAAATCCTAGTGCCAAAAAATGTCAAAACTTGGTTGTCAATTAAATTGTGTTAGGGTTGAGCATGGGTTAGAAATTGCTCAAAGACTACAAAGTTGATCAATATGCTTTTGTGATTTGATATTATAATTATGATCAATATAAATTGTTTTTGATAGCTGCGTGGAATTCATAATAATCCTATGCAACAAATCCGAGTCAAAACACATTTTTTTAGAATTATATTTGTACTAATCGTAACACTACTCTATTTTTAAATAACAAAAATATACATCATATTGATTTTAATGGTTTTTATATATCTTCAATTCTTCCCCTCTTTCCTTTCCAAATGGTCAGAGATAAACTAAAGAAAGTAAGAAACTACAAAGTCCATTGTGGATAATGTGTTCAGCCACAATTTGCAAATGGAAAATTTTGGGTAAAATAGTTGAGTCATAGTTAAGTTGCCATCTACCATTGATTTTGTGAATGATTTTGCTATGGACAATTTGAAATTTCCATTACCTTGGTTGTTAGCTCAGATGATATCCATGAAAGATAATATAGTATAACATGTAGGATATACACCTAGTTTGCAATAATTGTTATAAGCGATGGGTTCGTAGCATTCCACTCAAACTAATTTCGTTGACGTGAAAGAAATCATGAATAAAAGATCTTCTAAACCATAATGGAGTATGTAAGTACAAAAATTGGCTCGTGTAAGACAATTGGGTATTTCAGAATACCACTAAATAAACAAGAATTAGCAATTGTCAATCTTGCCAAACACATAAAACTTTTTGAAAATTAAAAAATAATAATAATTTTTTTAATTAAACGTTGATAAGATTGTGGATTGTGAATTTGTGATTAGGTATAAGGTATGGTTAGGACTTACTTTGGACACAGAGATAGAGTGCTTTTGGCTTTTGGTGTGGGGAAAAAAAAGGGTGTTAAATTATTAATTGGTAGTGGGTATACTATAGAGGTGTGGTGGAGGAAGAGAATTAGTGAGGATCTTACTAAGTTACCAAAAAAAAAGGCCAACAAATTAACCATAAAGAAATAGAGAAAAAAAATTTAAAAGAAAAAGAAAAATGAAATGTTGTTTTTGGAGTGTGTGGTCAAGAAAATAGATGGGGAATGGTTGGGTTACGATTTAAAGAATTGTCTTTATGTAAAGTTGGTGTGTCTTCAACACAACAGTTCAACCCATGAAAATGCGCCTCATTTCATGAAACTTCTTGGAAATGATGTCTCACATTTGAGCTTGACTTTAATAAGAGAATCACATAAAATTAAAACTGAACAAGAATAGGAGCTTTGAAGGCAATCTTTTGCCGACAAGGAATGGAGGTATATGATTGATCCATGACTATTTAAGAAACTTGTTGAGAGTTTTTCTCTATTAATTTAAGCCACACAACGAATATTACAACTAACAAACCCACGCTGAGTCATTGTACGTTTTTTTCTGATCGTAAAGAACCTACCTGTTTGGGACTTGCGGGTAGAGGTTAGTGTTTAGATACATTTATCGGGAAGCTAACTTTTACACTAAGTAATTTGCATCGATGAGAGGGAGACCATAAGAACAACGTCAGTTATTTTGAGCTTTTGTTTTCTTTTGTATTTAATTCGATAATAACTTAATTTTGTATATTTATATTATTATTANTTGCTGAACATTTCTACGAAAGGAAAAATATATATTATATATATATATATTAAATGGGTAAAAATCATAAACTAGCCTCTGAGTCATAGATCTCGTGCACGCACTTTATGTATAGGAAGGTATCGCACCAGTTGAATTAACAAGTTTGGTGGCAAGGAAAAATAATGTTGAGAAAATATATTTGTACAACTTCTAGATCAACCATAGATATATTTTTGGTGGGTAAATCAAAGCATACAGTCAACCAATTCGATCAACAGGATTTGAAAACATTGGCTCGTGTAATTCCATCAAATAAAGGTCAACATTATTAAGTCTTTTCTTTTGTTATTTTATATCAAATCATAAACGTAAAGTTTAATATAGAATGATGTAGAATAGGCACGGGGTTTCAATGTCAAATACATGCATCCGAGGACCAGGTAAAAAAAAAAAAAAAAAAACCAAGGAGAGAGTTGTTTTGCTTTTACAATGTAAGCAAACAATATTGTATTACTAGTACTAATTAAGACAATAAACAAACAAAAAACAAGCAAACAGAAAGAGAGGAAAAGGAAAGGCTGTCTTTAGAGGGAGAAGAAAACAATGAGTTGTGAGTTGTGTTTGTGTTTGTGTCCGTGGAGAGAGAGAGAGAGAGAGAGTCATATTTGCCGTGCAGGGCTGTATTACGAGAGAGAGAGAGATGAGATGATTAATAGGTAAGAGGTGAAGCCGACCCTAAAAGTGGGACCAAAGCAAAGACAAATTGCGTGATGCCATTCCAAGCACTCTCTTTCACATTTTTTTTTTTTGATGGGATCTCTTTCACATTTTCCGCTCTTCTCTTTCTTTCTCTCTTTTTTATTTTTTGGTGGCTTCCCTCTTTCTTTGTCACCTCTATTAATTAAAGTTAAAAATCCTTCTTGGTTTTGGGGAAGATCACCAATACCAACTTACAACTTTTCTTGTGAGATTCATTCATTTTTCCTTTTTCTTTTTCCAATTTCTGATACCAAGTTACTCTTTTTTCAATCGTTTTTTCACAGTAACACTAACATACAGTAATAGGAATATTGACAATTTTCAGAATGGTTAATTTAACCAAATACCCTCGCTAATACTAATTGCAAAATATTTCTCTCCCAACCTTTTGGTGTCAATCTCATTCTGACTATTTTTTAGTGTTGAATTAAGAATAATTGTTCACAAAGTCAAATAAAAATACCTAAGCAGCAAATTCTAGAAAACTTTAGTTTAAAAAAAAAAAATTAATTATCAAGAAAATAAATTTCAAAAGTCATGCTGTAATACAGAGAAAAAAGAAAAGAGAGAGAAAGAGAGAGAGATGAGAGATATGAAAGGAAAAACCACAAGAGGTTATTAATTAAATTTTTTTTTAAAATTATTGTCCATAGTTTTTTTTAGAAACTAGGAACCAGTGAATTTTTTTATTATAGATCAACTTAAAATTTCAAGTTTTTTAGTTATCCTAAATAAAAAATTGTTAAATAAAATTGTACTGCTGCCTCACTTAGCTTCAAACGCAAATAAAGGTTTAACTACAGTTTAAGATTCTCAATTAAAAAGAAAAAGGAGATAGAAGAAACAAACAATCCAATTTATAGAAATGGGACCCTACTGATACTTCATTCAAAATAAGATAAACTTAAGTGATTCGTATCAGATGAAAATTTTTAATTAACACCGCAACAAATGCCACCCTAAACCCTATCCTATCCTATCTTAAGCTATTCCCACTATGTTCGAATGAGCTTTTATTTTCATGTTGTTCCCCTCCAATGTATGTGCCTCTCTGAGCAACCAAATAATTCAGTAGGTTTAACTACAGTTTAAGATTCTCAATTAAAAAGAAAAAGGAGATAGAAGAAACAAACAATCCAATTTATAGAAATGGGACCCTACTGATACTTCATTCAAAATAAGATAAACTTAAGTGATTCGTATCAGATGAAAATTTTTAATTAACACCGCAACAAATGCCACCCTAAACCCTATCCTATCCTATCTTAAGCTATTCCCACTATGTTCGAATGAGCTTTTATTTTCATGTTGTTCCCCTCCAATGTATGTGCCTCTCTGAGCAACCAAATAATTCAGCCTTGTAAGTTGTGAAGCACCCATCCAAGATTATTATTATTATTTTTTTTTTAAATTGTGCAACCATCAATGCCATATCGGATTACGCACTCAAAAAGAAGATGAGAAGACAATATACAGTCACCCTAATTAAAATTTAAATTTTCTTTATTAAAAAAATAAAAATTTCCTTTGAAATTATCGTTTTCTAAGATCTCATTTTACTCCTACAATTCTAGAGTGTTGCCTTTTTATTTTATTTACTTATTCGATAGATCAAGAAATTTAAAATAATTTTTGTCATCCGTGGAAGCGTGAAAATTTTAGGTAAAACGCATTATTAAAATATAACAATATAAAAGGTAGCTTCCTTTCTTTTGGAACCATTCTTCCCAATATTTATCGAATATCCACCAATATAAAATATATTCTGTGTTCTTGAATAATTTCTAATGCACAAACAATGCCCACCACTACTGGCTATAAATTTTTTTTTTTTTTTTTGTCTTACATCCATTTTTTAAAATTGAAGTGTACGAATAGATAAGTTGAGAAATTTTTATTTGGAAAATTAAACTTTGTTGATCTTCAATCTATTGGTTTCCCTTTTGATATAACACACACGAAGTCATAATTATGGGATGGACCACTGAGTGCTTCTTTCAATGAATCTTCAATACATCTTTTTTGGTACTTAGTACTTAGTAGTGCAACAACTAGCGTTAATCTAGTCTAGCGTTAAAATTGTACATACAAGTTCGTTGAGTTATGCGAAAATTCTTTTTTTTTTCTTAAATGTAATTCAATTAATGAGCATTTTAATACTTTCATGCATAGTCAAGACGGCCTTTGAATTTTACTATTGTAGGGTGATATTCATCATTCCTCAATTTATTATGTAGATGTTATGATTATAATGTCCCACATTAGTTAAGTGTAAGTTTAACCATATATTTATAAACTCTTGAGCACCCTCTCTTTACAAGCCAGTTTTCAAAAGTGAGTTCTACACACTTTCCCTTTGCAAGTCGGTTTTCAAAAGTGAGTTCTACTCATGGGTTTGTATCATTTGGTATTAGAGCCAATCATCACCCTAATTAATCGGGTGTAGCTCATTAAGTGGTGGTATATTATGATCCTAATGTAAGTTTAACCATGTGTTTATAAGATTTTGAGCACTCTCCCTTTGCAAGTCGGTTTTCAAGAGTGAGTTCTACCCATTGGTTTGTAACAGTAGGTCCATAATGATCTTTGGGGAACAACTTCATATGGGTTTTTTTTTTTTTTTTAATATAAAATTGAAATGAATAAGAAGGTTATTCACCGACCCCTCATAATCATAAATTTGAGTATACCCATAGATACCGTAAAAGATCAAATGAAAAACAAACAGTATACAGCAAAGAAAGTTAATAACCATTATTACAGCAACAATAACTATAAAACTATCTAATAATTCAGCCAATATATACATATGAATAGCCTCTAGAAAGCTGACGTGTCTCAAAGGGTTTTATAGCGATTGGCATTAAGGCAACTATCTTTGTACTGTTGAATTTTTTTTTTTTTTTTTGTCTTACATCCATTTTTTAAAATTGAAGTGTACGAATAGATAAGTTGAGAAATTTTTATTTGGAAAATTAAACTTTGTTGATCTTCAATCTATTGGTTTCCCTTTTGATATAACACACACGAAGTCATAATTATGGGATGGACCACTGAGTGCTTCTTTCAATGAATCTTCAATACATCTTTTTTGGTACTTAGTACTTAGTAGTGCAACAACTAGCGTTAATCTAGTCTAGCATTAAAATTGTACATACAAGTTCGTTGAGTTATGCGAAAATTCATTTTTTTTCTTAAATGTAATTCAATTAATGAGCATTTTAATACTTACATGCATAGTCAAGACGGCCTTTGAATTTTACTATTGTAGGATGATATTCATTATTCCTCAATTTATTATGTGGATGTTATGATCATAATGTCCCACATTAATTAAGTGTAAGTTTAACCATATGTTTATAAACTCTTGAGCACCCTCTCTTTACAAGCCAGTTTTCAAAAGTGAGTTCTACACACCCTCCCTTTGCAAGTCGGTTTTTAAAAGTGAGTTCTACTCATGGGTTTGTATCATTTGGTATTAGAGCCAATCATCACCCTAATTAATCGGGTGTAGCTCATTGAGTGGTGGTATATTATGATCCTAGTGTAAGTTTAACCATGTGTTTATAAGATTTTGGGCACTCTCCCTTTGCAAGTCGGTTTTCAAGAGTGAGTTCTACCCATAGGTTTGTAACAGTAGGTCCATAATGATCTTTGGGGAACAACTTCATATGGGTTTTTTTTTTTTTTTTTTTAAATATAAAATTGAAATGAATAAGAAGGTTATTCACCGACCCCTCATAATCATAAATTTGAGTATACCCATAGATACCGTAAAAGATCAAATGAAAAACAAACAGTATACAGCAAAGAAAGTTAATAACCATTATTATAGAAACAATAACTATAAAACTATCTAATAATTCAGCCAATATATACATATGAATAGCCTCTAGAAAGCTGACGTGTCTCAAAGGGTTTTATAGCGATTGGCATTAAGGCAACTATCTTTGTACTGTTGAAAGTTTGAATAATGATTCTCCTGCTTGCTAAGTAACCCCAAAAAAAGGGTTTAAAATAGAGAAAAAAAAATGTAGAAAGAAAGATTCAAAGAGAAATATATGAATGCCTTAAATTTAGAGCATAAAGGCGTTAAGACTTGTTAATCCTACACTTTGTGTTACTTGGAAATAATTTTTTTAGCCACTCGAGGGTTATAAATACTTATGACTTATGAAGGTTAGAACAAACGTTTTTGTTAATAATAACAATGCAGTTTTAACTAATTAAGCAAATTCAATCAGAAGTTTTCTTTCATCGTTCACTTCTCTCACTGTCTAAATTTAGGGTTAAAATGACTACATCATTTATTTGACATAGTCATAGCCGAAATCTTGCATCAATCACCAAAACATTGTAAAAAGGAAAGTACAGAACTCAACCAACAAGCATGCAATTAGGTTGGAGGTATTGTGATCTGTAAGAAATATAAACAATAGGAACATTCTTAAAAATCAAGTTAATCTCAGAATCATTCTGCCAAAAAAAAAGGTAAAATTCAAAAATCTTTTTTTCTCAACAAGATTTACCAAAAATAATAATAATAATAATAATAATATAGAGGATAGACAATTACAAATTTTATTTGAAATTCCAATAATTTATAGGACAGCTAATTTGGCACATCAACTGGTAATGCATTTTTTTTTCCACCTTTCATTTGCAGTATTTTTCAATACAAATGCTGACTTGTTAAAACAATAATACAGAATATATATATATATATATATATAAGTACTGGCCCTAATTCCAATAAAGAATAGAGGGAAAGCTGATTTGGTACGTCACTCGCAATGTTTTTTTTTTTTTTTCCACCTTCCATTTGCACTCTTTTTCAACACAAATAATGATTAATAATGATTAATGACTTTTAAAAATAATACAGGAAAAAAAAAACTTTTATATACCATATATATATCAAGCATGGTTAAAGTAGACAACCAAGAGAGGAAGCCTTATTATATTGAGGTAAATTTGAATTTTTAACACCTCTTTTACCGTTTTGATTATCTCCAAAGAAATTAGTTTTTGTTTAATTTAGTGCATTTTGGATAAGTTTTTTATATAAAAAAATTTATTTAATTATTTACTATTTTGGAAAAATATAATTGTATTAAAAAAAAAACACGAACTTAGCTACGGCAAACCCTAATCAATAAAAATCTATTACCAAAAACAATATAAAAAAAATAAACTAGCCTCATCACACGCGCTTTGCGCATACAATGAGACTTTTTTTTGGTAGCAAAATTAAAAAAAATAAATAAATAAAACCGTGTTTTAATTTTATATATAATTTTTATTTTGAGAATCTAACTTATAAGTGGATAAAGTAATTTGAAAATTAACAGAAGAGTGGCCCTATTTTTTAGGCAATATTTTAGTGAAAATTAGAGTTGTATTTTTACCTGATTGTCTTTTAATTTTGTTTCTACTTAAACATAGGAGTTTAGGGGCATTTTTGAACAAAAAAAAATGAGAATCCCAAATAGAAGAAACCTCTTAAATAATAGTATAGATAGTTTAAAAAAAAAAAAATCATATTTTATAGTGGTCTCATAGTGGTATGTGGTCATCCAATTCAATCCAAAACCCACGGCCACACCACAACCTAACCCCAAAATCCACAACCCCTAACCTAATTACCATTATAATATGAATAGGAAAAACAAAAAAATAAAATAAAAGCAAAAGACATCACTCCATAGTGATTTCGGAAAATAGTTTTGCTTATTAAAACTGATTTAAGAAAAGAGTTGTCAAACAAATCAACTTTACTGGCACCCACCACTTTTTTTTTTAATAAAAAAAATCATTTAAACTGTTTTTAAAATGGGGTACAAAACATGCTCTTTTGGAGTTCTTCTTTTTTTTTTTTTTTCCTCATTAAATTAAATATATATTTTAGAGAAAAATTAAAATATTTTTGAGAAATATATTAGAGGCAATTAGGAGAGAGAGAGTGTGAAGGCAAAGCTGGCGAGAGTCGCATGGGGGCATATAGCAAGAAACAAAAAATAAAAAAATAAAAAAAATAAAAAAAAAAAAGTCCCAACCCAGCGGCAGCGGTAACGGCAGAGACCTTGCTGCACACGCCCGTTTACAACAACAAAATCTGTTCTACTTCTACACCACTCCAATTCCAAATTCCAACAAACCATTTTACATTACGTCAATATATATATATATACACACACACAAATACAGATACTTCACCACCCATCTTTTTTATTATTATTATTATTACTCCAATATTATTCATCACCAAAGCCCACTACCACCTCTCAATTCTCACATTTCTCACACACGCCTCTCTGAGTCTGACTCTCTCTTTCTCTCTCTTATTTATTACTATTTACAAAACATGCTCTTTTGGAGTTCTTTTTTTTTTTTTTTTCCTCATTAAATTAAATATATATATATATTTTAGAGAAAAATTAAAATATTTTTGAGAAAATATTAGAGGCAATTAGGAGAGAGAGAGTGTGAAGGCAAAGCTGGCGAGAGTCGCATGGGGGCATATAGAAAGAAACAAAAAAAAAAAAAGAATGTCCCAACCCAGCGGCAGCGGTAACGGCAGAGACCTTGCTGCACACGCCCGTTTACAACAGCAAAATCTGTTCTACTTCTACACCACTCCAATTCCAAATTCCAACAAACCATTTTACATTACGTCAATATATATATATATATACACACACACAAATACAGATACTTCACCACCCATCTTTTTTATTATTATTATTATTACTCCAATATTATTCATCACCAAAGCCCACTACCACCTCTCAATTCTCACATTTCTCACACACGCCTCTCTGAGTCTGACTCTCTCTTTCTCTCTCTTATTTATTACTATATTTTTTTTTTAACTTTTACTCCTTAGCTAGTAAGTAATTAAAACCAGGAGTAATTTTTTTTTTTTTTTAATTTAAAAAAAAAAAGTAAATATTTGGTGTTGGCAATAAGCAATAATAAACACACGAGACTACCCCTCAAGAAAAGCCAACCCAACCCCACGCGAACAAGAAGAAGAAGAAGCAAAGCTAACAAACGAAAGCTAAGCAAGAAAGAAAGAGCAGAATAATAAGGGTGTCTCTCTCTTGGACTGATTCGTTTCAATCGCATCTATCTATCTATCTATCTATCTATCTCTTCCTCTCAACCTATTCTCTCTCTCTCTCTCTCTCTCTTTCTTTACTTTCTCTCTCTCATCACTATATACTATTTCTTCTTCAAAGCATATATAGCATACAAAGCAAACCACAGAGAAGGAAAAAAAAAAGAAAAGTAGGTGCAAGGTGAAATATAAACAAAAGAGAAATGAGAAGAAGAGAGGCATGGATGGTAGTGTTGCCCTCTCAACAGACATAATTTCATTTCCTTTTGATTCTCTCTCTCTCTCTCTCTCTACAAGTATCTTTTTTTATTTTTTTGGTTGGAGGTATAAATTTTGTCATTGAAGAGTCCGCCTTGTGTTGAGGGAGGTATCTTTCCTTCTCTTTCATGCTTCTTATGTGGTAGCGTTTATTGTTGGCCCTTCACATTGCGCTCCTTTAATACCATCTTCTCGATCAATCCCTTCAAATCCTTTGCCTTCCTCATCGACCAGCTACCCCATCTCTTATTCTTCATATCAATATTATCTCTGACCTTGCCCATACCATTTGCCTCTTCACCTTCTTCCAATCTTTTCAAACTTGTATTCAATACTATCACTTTATATATCATGGCTGTCCAAGCTCAATACCCTTCAAATGTTCTCCTTTTAAACAGGTTTGCATTCTCTCTCTCTCTCTCTCTCTCTCTCTCTCTCTTCTTTCTCTAGCTAATATTTCCCTAACTCTTTCTTTATTTCTTTGATTGCCTATTTGTAGAAACGGGCAAGAAGGGCATGATTATTCATTACAACCTCAACCAGGAGGATTTCTTGATCAATCCCCTATGTTATTCAACAATGGAGGTACACTTTTTTTTTTTTTCTTTCTTTATAACCCAATTGAACTACTCTTGTTTATGCCATTGAAATGGGCTAACTCTGAAGTTTGAATTTTGATAAATGACAGTGGGGACTACTTGCAATAATCCGAGGAAGAGAGGAAGAGAAGTTGCGGCAACTATTGGGGTGTCATCGTCTTCTCCAATCAATCCAATATTCTCTTTGCAATCACAGCCTCCTCAGCTTATAGACCTTTCTCAGCTCCACAATAATACCCATCACCCCAATGTGGTCTCCACAGGCCTCCGCTTATCCTTTGGAGACCAACAACAACAACAACAACAACAATTACAGCAGCAACAACAGCAGCAGCAGCAACAGCAACATCAACAACATGTATGCCACTCATCTCCTTTTCAATCTGTAATAACAGATGACTATGCAACTCAAATCAAACAACAGCGTGATGAACTCGAGCAATTCCTTCTAGCCCAGGTATTCATTTTCTCTTTGCTCAAATGGGTTTTTTTTTTCTTTTTTTTCAATACGAAAATTTGGCATTAAAATTTTGTTCTGGTTTAACAGGGAGAGCAACTGAGGCGCACATTAGTGGAGAAGAGGCAGAGGCACTACCGTGCGCTGCTGGGCGCAGCAGAAGAGTCGGTAGCTCGTAAATTGCGAGAGAAAGAGGCGGAAGTGGAGAAGGCCACGCGCAAGAACGCGGAGTTGGAGGCACGCGCAGCGCAACTTAGCGTCGAGGCGCAGGTTTGGCAAGCCAAGGCTCGGGCCCAGGAGGCCCAGGCTGCGTCTCTACAGGTCCAACTCCAGAGGGCTATAATGAGCGGAGGCGCCTCGGCGCAGGATAGCAGGAGGGTGGAGGATCAGCTAGGGTGTGCAGTGGGCTTAGATGGCCAGGCTGAGGATGCCGAGTCGGCATACGTAGACCCGGACCGTGTCGTCGTGTCCAGACCGAGTTGTAAAGCGTGTCGGAAACGTGCCGCGTCGGTGGTTCTGTTGCCGTGTCGGCATCTGTGCCTCTGTACAGAGTGTGACCAAGTGGCTCAAGCTTGCCCACTTTGCCTCATCATGAGAAACTCCAGTGTTGAAGTTTACCTTTCTTAGGGCTGATTCTTTGCTCAAAGCCCAAATTGTCGATAGCCCAGGCCCAGTAAGAGGCCCAATCAGATGATTGTCCCTTTTCTTTTTCTTTTCTTTTTGTTTCATAAAAAAAATTTTATTTAAAAAAAAAAAAGGAAAATCAAATAATATCGAGTATAATAAGAATTACAATCTCTCCCTTTTTCCTTTTTTCTTTTTTTTTTTTGGTTCCCCCTCTTGGAGTGGAAATACCTAGAGGTGATGTACATGGGCCACATGGGTAGTGGCATTGATTTTGGTTCTTTTTCTTTTAAATTTTATTCAATATTATAAATTCTTTTATTTGATAGTCACTTTTTTTATCCTCGTGTTTTATTGATTCTTCTGTTAATTAATATTGCATTATGCATTAGCTAAGTATTGATCCTAAAGTGTCACACTAGTGCAGCCATAGTAAAAACTTGGCCTTTTTTTTCTTTTCTTTTTTGGGGTATAACAGCTTTTTCTTTTGAGACTTATTTTATCGATGTGCATAATGCTACATTATTACATGCGTTGATTTTCTTGAAAGGACATTCTTCTAGTTTTTTTTTTTTTTTGTTGATGAACCATTATTCTAGATTTCAATCATAAGCAGTATCAAGCACAAAATCAAGAATCCCAGCTTTTGCGTTAGATTATTAGGGTTCAAATGACCCAACAGGCATGTATAGTGTAGACTGTGTAGTGTTGTCAAATTGTTGTCATTTTGTACTATGGATTCATTGAATGACATTATGATAGGTATTTATATATTACATGTACAGATGATCATTTCTTTTTGAAGTAAAGAAATGCTTTCAGATGTGAAAGGTCTTATATTCACCTAAGTTGTAAAAGCATGTGCCACTTCTATAATGAAATTCTTTCCAACACTGTCTTTATGCATGCATGGTAAACTCCTCTTGCAAAGTATTTTTTTTTTTTTCAAATTTTGACTTGAAATTTAGTTTCTAATATCTATTATAGAAAAAAAATATATAAAAAAAAAAATTGACCTTATCAAAAAACAAAATTTGCAAGATTGAATTGTTTGTGATACTTTTTATGTTTAGAAACACATCATTTTCACTAGGAAATTCGAGTCTCTTGAATATAGCCATCTTCTAGATCACTCTAGTTGCAATGGACCAAAACTTTTCTTCCTTTTCCATTAGCTTAGGTTGGAGTTGCGTAAACCAAATGAAACTTTTATTTTCAGCCTTCATATTGTAAGGCGTTTAGTTCTTTGTTAGGTTAAGGATTCCCTTATAACTTAGTTTTTTTACCATATGAAGTCATGGATGGCAAAAATTAACCAATTCACTCCTTCCCCTTTGAGCCGCCAAACTCTTAAAACTCTTAAATGTATATATACATTTTATTTTATTTTATTTATATTTAAATTAATTGTGCAATGGTCAGTTTACGAGTATAAGTGCTTGCGGAGAATAGGGGCAAAGACCAAAGTTCAAGTCTACAGAAAAAAAAAATTTAACATACATATACACTTAAATTAGACTAAAATATAATATAAATATAAATTATTATGCATTAAATTTGATACATATCAGTGTTAAAATTTATTTATTTTTAGAGATTTTATTATCATTTCTTAAGTTCATCGTTCATCTTTATGTTTCATCCTTATCTCACAATGTCGAAATCACCTCCTTAGAGATGGTAGAATGTCTCCAATCTATCTCGTCCTCATTGTTGTGATGGCCTTCATTGTCCTGAAAAGGGGGATGGGCAATGTCGGAATCATCTCTTTATAGATAGTAGAATGCCTCCAATCCATCCCGTCCTTCTTGTTGTGATGGTCTTCATTGTCCCAAAAGGAGGGATGGGATGGAGGATGGGGTACCTATGATCTGATCCCACCCCATCCCATGGTCTTCACGAGTTGTGCTTCTTCAATTCACTCTTGAAGAAAGGAAAAGATAAAGATAAAGACCGACAAGGTGTAAAATTTTAAGCCCAGACTAGACTTCAAGCCCAAAATAGTAATTTGCTCTGGTTTCCAATTTTTTTCAAACAATTAATAGTATTTTTACATTTACATTTAAATGCCCAAATACAGTTTCTTAATTGCCTTTTAAATGGTAGTTGTTAAAACTCTACTACAGCTCAATTATAAAAATGATTTGGTCATTGTAAGTTGTAACCTTGCCAAGTAAGACCAATGGTACCCACCAACTGATGACACATTTGGTTTGTCAAACTCATTGGAGACAGATATGTCTGATCTGATCTGTGTGGCTTAACAACTCTCTATATTTCCACATTAATTTGTACTTTACTATTTTATGTTTTTTTTATAAATAAAAAATAGTGTAACCCTTTTCTAATAAAAATTACAGTACACTGTGTATTTCTACCACTACTTTTTAAATTTTGAACAGTCAAAATAGTGCTTCAGAAATTCAAGGTTTCAGTATTCCACTAATTCCGCCCAAATAGAAGAGGAAAAAAAAATGGTGAAGGAGAAGTTATAAACAGCTACCCATTTCATTGACCAAAACGAACGTGAGAACAGAATTGAGTCTTCTCAATCTGTGAAGTTGTTGAGCTTCGTCCAGATATTTTAAGCATGACATGGGACATTAATTATATAGTTGTAACTGGTAAACTAGTTATAGACTCCGAGGCCCAATGTGGCTTCTGAGATTCCGTAATATGACTCTGAAATTCTTGACATTGGCCCAATCAAAACATAAATGCTATATTAATTCACAAGTTTTTAAGTGATTTCAAAGCATAGAAAATTGTATTCTTTTCTTTTAAATTTATGACGAACTTCATTCGTTAAATTTATAATGAGGTTTACTATAAATGTAAGAGAAACAAGCAGCATTCATCGAGAGTAGCTAAAAATTTTTCTTAGTACACACTGCCAAGGCAAATAGTGTTTAACCTGTTCATACCGTTTGAATTATTAATGTTGATAGAAAAAATGGTACCACTTCTCGTTGTTGTTATTATCTAAATTTTTTTCTTAGTACACACTGCCAAGGCAAATAGTATTTAACCTGTTCATACCGTTTGAATTATAAATGTTGATAGAAAAAATGGTTCCACTTGTTGTTGCTATTATCTAGTGAAAGCGAACCTTCTAAAGGGGAAGCAAATTCTTCAATTATACACAAAACGTTGGATTTAGACCGTTGAATCTTCAATGTGAAGCAGCTGCGTTTCCTAGTGCATTGAAAAGGCAGCCACGCTGATTTTGAAGACATTGTTCCTTGATGTCTCATTTGGGTCCATATATATTCAGTGGATTCCAATTCTTAGCAATGGAAAATATATTTATTCTTGTTCTCTTAAATCAACAAACAAAAATAAATAAATAAATAAATAAATAAAACTTAAGAATGTTAATCCAAATTCCAAACCATTTTGCAGTCAAGTGCTATATTGAAAAATATGAGAAGAGCTTACGCCCTGTGGCCAGTAAAACTAGATACGTTAGAGTGCAGACAGGTGTCTGTATCACAACATGTCCAGTGAAACTGATCACTAAACACAAGTCATGTCTAAAAAATTAAACCACAAATTAAGAAGAAGAAGAAGAAGAAGAAAATGTGATAAATTGGCAACTTTGAAGAAGTTATCTTTAATAAATATTAAAAAGAGTTATTTAGGATTTGTTTAGATATCGCTTATTTTGCTGAAAACTGAAAATACTATAGCAAAATATTTTTTATTGCTAGATATAATGTTCATGCGTTTTTTATCACTTGGCTGATCCATGAACAGTGTTATGGGACCAGCCAAAAAAATGCAAACGCAAAAACACCACTACGCAAACGCATACAAACTTAAACATGCCGTTATGCAAACGCACACTTAATTAGCATATTTCACAAAGGTGAAAAGAAAACTTACGCAAAGGCATGCATTTAGTTTAGTCTGACCAAAAAAAGGTCAATTAATTAGACTTTATATATATATATATATATAGGCCCTTCTTTGAATATGATACATGACCAAGGACAGATTGAGATCATAATTACATTTAATTAGTATATGAATAAATTAGCTCCAAAGTCCTAACTGTTACTGACTTTCTGATAAGCTGGAATGTGATTGTGTGATCACATGGCCATCACACACCACTTTGTCCAATGCAGCAACATGTATGTATCAAGGGTAGTTTGGAAGGTGTGTCAACTCTATGGGGACACGTCACACTCAGTTCCTGCTGAGTGCTGACCCAAGAAAAGCTTTTAAAAAAATTATTTGAAAATTTAAAAAAATTTATAAAAAAAAAAAAAAAAAAAGAGTAAAAACCACAAGTATTGAGTTTTTCAAGGAAATTAGCTGTGCCTAAAAGCTTTTAAAAAAATTATTTGAAAATTTAAAAAAATTTATAAAAAAAAAAAAAAAAAAAGAGTAAAAACCACAAGTATTGAGTTTTTCAAGGAAATTAGCTGTGCCATATATAAGCTATATCACAAAAGAGGCTGTCCAATTTTACATTTCAATCGAAGTAGCGTAGAAGCTGTTAGATTTCATGGCTGTCATGGTTCAAAGAACAAAATTTTTGAGCTGTCATGATTTCAGGACAAATAAGATTCCTTTCATATCGGTAAAGCCCATTTATTCACTCATTTCAATTAACTTATTGTATATTGATGCTTTTCAATCTGGACCAAAACTATACTTTGGGGGAGGCAGGGTTATTTAAGTCTTTAAGATTCTTTTCCTAGCTAACTAAGTTGGTGAATGAAGCCATGAATGACGCAAACTTATCTAGAAAGAAGCATAAAGAAAGACAATTACAAGTTAATCACTCTTTCTTTTTTCACACTTTCACGAATCTCTAAATGAGTTTAGTAGAGGTGAGAATTGAAAGTTTAGACTTATTCATTTAATTTTATTTTAAAAACAAACTGAGTTTAAGTTTATTACTAAACAGTATTACAAGATTGATTCATTTTGCTGTTAAAAAAAAAACCACAACTAAAAATTTTTACACCTTTACAAATCTATGAATTTTTATTACAAATGAACTAATGACAAAGTTTAACTACAAAAACCTCAATAAAATAAACATTACTACATATTTTGAAAATCTAATTATTGAATTGCATTTTCTTTACACTCTTAATACACATGTCAAATTTTGTGTCAATTGGATATTATTTACTATATGATCTATAAATTTATATTTTATACATAATTTTATAACGCAAAAACTTGCAATTTAAACAACTTATTGATAATATAACTATTAATCTTTAATTTTCTAGAAATTTTGCAAGCATGAAGAATATAAGAAAAAGATATAATCTTATGGTAGATTTGTCAAAATTTACCTCCAATAAAAAGATATTGAGTAAGGTTGTAACTTAAAGTTACAACCAATTTTATAACTAAATTTTGTCCATGAACTAATTATGTTATCAATAAACAACAAATAATAATCTAATATCATATGAACCCATTACAAACTTATTTAATATAATTTAAAGTCTATGTATGAATAGTTTTAGACAATTATACATAAAAAAATATAATATAATCTTTAGGTAAATCAAGGCTCATGTTCATGAGTTTGTTTCCAAACATGTATTATGTTTAAGCTTTTCTCATTTATTAATCGAGCCTAAAGTTGGGCTTGAGCTTCTTTTTTTGGGGCTAAACAAATGAATATAAACAAGTTTTTTCACGAGTGAGTTATTCATAAACAACTTGATTTATTTAAAGTCTTGCTGACTCACTCCTCCAAGTCACACATCAAAACCATATTATATATTTTCGTTTCTTTCTTATTATATGATTAACAAATTTGGCTCCTCCGCTAGTTTGACATCTTTAAATTCGTATAAAGTGCCTTAAATGATTAAAACAAGATTTATTGATGGCTTTGAATAGCAGAAGCTAAAGCTTCACTAAGTTGAAATGAATGTGTTGCCTAAACAAAGCTTTTAGCTTTATTGAGAATTCCACTCCCAAGTTGAACTGCATTCAAGTGGACTCTAAATGTACCTAAAATTTGCTTATAAATTAAATATCATCAACCCTACCATATCCCAATTTTCTAAATCTTAGACCTGTCTATATAACACTAGGATGGGACAAAAAAAATGCACGTTTAACATACCCATTATTGATTGTTGTCCACATGACCAGTCCACCATGTTAAGGTCTTGATGATTAAGCATATATTACATAAATATATATGGGAATGGGACCAAACTAAAGGGTTTGATTCGTGGAACAAATTTGCCTGCCTAAGTTTGAAAGTCAGGTAATGATAAGGACTTTGATGGGTCTCATAGGAATTACCATGGTAGCAAGCAAGCAATTGACCCATACAAAGCAAAATAGAAATGCCGTCCATGAAAGCATTTGCTTTTGCCTAGTATCCTCCACACTTTTTCATCAATGGAAGTGGAGGACAGATATATCATCCTGTCTTCTTGCTATAATTGTCGCTATTTGATCTCAGTTTTCATGATAAGTCTACCAAACTGTTTATGGTGAGCTTCTTCTTTTTTAACAAGTTGGTATTTGATTTAAACTTTTGTATCTCTATGAATAAAGGTTGTGTCCAAATCTTTAGTTTCATCATTCTGATTGAACATGACTTTAACGTATATAGGATATTAATGCCTATTCCATGGTCTTGGCTAAGTTAAATTTCACTTTAGTTGTTTATTGGGGTGAGGATGGTCCACCCATTTTCTATTTCTTTTTTATTCTTCTATAGAAAAATTTGAACCTAAAATCTATCTCCTCCCACCTCATCCTATTTGTATTATGTGTTAACCCACCACTAGCACAAGAGTGGAATATAGAAGCCGAACCCATTATCTATTGGGCCATGGAAAAAAATGCTACTATAGGTTCCTATATATATAGAGAAGCCATCTATTATTTTATCTCAGTCCTTTTCAAGCATAGTTATTAAAGCTTTGCATTATATCAAAGACGTGAAAGGCTACGAATAAAGCATATACACAATAGAGATGGTAGTGATCACTTAGGACTAAACTTTAATCTCTACCCAAAACATTAAGCCTAGCACTTGGATGTGTCTATGTAGGCATGACGATTTTTTTTTTTTTTTCTGTTCTTTGAAATCATTTTTGCATTGAATCATGGCTACCAAACAAAGTCGATCTAAGCTTTAAAAACAGTACACCTGTCTTTTTAATTAATCTAACAGGTACCATTTTCTGCCTAACAACTCAAAATAAATTTAATTAGTGATAAAAGCAGTGTGAAAAAAGGGGCCCTTGATATGATGCACCATGGATTGCAGTTTGACAAAAGAGAGACATTGATCTGATGCATTATTTTGGTACTCTTTATCTAAACATGCATGTTCTTCAGTACAACTCTTTGGACTTTTCTTTTCTTCAATTCTGTTAGGTGAGAAACCTTATTTTCTTTTTCCTTTGTTGTGATGCATCTCAAACAGAAATAGTAAGGAAATCGAAATCGAAATTGACATTTATTTTCAGCTGTTGAAGGAAATGTTAACTATAATTTTTAATAATGGTAAATGAGTATGAATATGAAATCACGATAATCCATGATAAAATAGATTCGTTCTTGTTGAAAACCAACCACTCCCCACCCCTCTCTTCTTAGGGTTGCTCAAGGGCCCAGAAAACCCAACCCACCCGACCAATGTGAGATGGGTAGCGGACCATTTCGTTTTTAATTAAATATCAACCCCCACTTATTTATAATATATCAAAATAGAACTTGACGTGTCCAGAAAATAGATAATTTATGATTAATTATGTACTAAATTTCACAACTATATTATTTTTGATGTTCAAAACCAAAGAGTCCATTAAAATATTATCTTCCATTTTGTTGCAAAACCTAGTAAATAATATTCGTGATTGAAAATACTCATTTCAACATTGCAATAGAAATTAGAAGGATAAATACAAGTACAACCTCTCTATAACCATATTGACAAGGTATTGATTTTCTAGTCCTTACAAGCCATTGGTACGATAATGATGTCAACATTGAGATCCAGTGACCAACATTGAACCCAAGAGTTGGGGTTAATGTCGAATTAAGTGTGAGCTTCAAAAGAGATGAGATGATGGTCCCTCTATCTCGGCGATGCTTGGGTGCGTCAGTTACACTACTTGTGTTTGCAATGCTTGTGCATGGGGGGCATGTGTAGAATGTATGAAGTGCCACCAACCATTGGGATTTCTTAATGGTGCGATTGATCACCTTAGTTTTTTTTTTTTTTAATGGTGGTTTTCCCTAAGCTTAGTTCATATAAACCTAAACTCAATAAAGCTTATTAACCTTATTTGAAACTAGAAAACATATTGGAGGGTTTGGTTATAAGTGGAAAAGGTGTTACGCACCCTCACAATACCCAATTATAATTGGGACCTAACTTTTTATTATCTCTTAGTAATGTGTCATGCGTGTAATGCAATATAAACAAAATACTAGCCCAATTTTAGGGGTATATCTCCCTTAATGCATGCATCAAGAATAACACATGAGTCTTAATATCAATATTTTTTTTCAGAGGAAAAGGCAAAACAATTTTAGTTGGAAATCATTATTGAAAGCTCAAGACTGACAAAGGACCAAAGTCAAGAAAAACTTAAAAACTCGACAATGCCCATTGCAGTCATGTTTTAGGCGGCTCTAGCGATTATTAGGATCTCATCATTTCTTGATAAATGATGCGGTTTGTCTGTTGATATGTTTGAACTAAGGGATCACACAAAGGGAGAAATATTTCATGTTATCATTTGCTAATGCATTTTTAAAAAGGAAAACCTTAAAACTAGGCTTTTGGGTTTGAAATTTGGATTTTTTTTTTTTAACAAAGATAGAAATTCTACTCTACCATAATCCAAGTGTATATGTATGTGAAGTTTTCTTGTGGAGACTTGAACCCCAGCCCTTGCCCCCTCCCCCCATACCCTACAAGTACGTATACTTATAGAATGATCATCGCACCAAAGATGTGTGGTGATGAAATTTTGATATTAAAATTAGTGGAAAAAAATGGCAAATGCCCTTTTGAGCCAAAATTGTAGCATTTTGCCTCTCTCCCAAACTAATTACGGAAATGTCCATCTTTTGTAACTCAATTTGAGATAAATCAAGTAAAAAAAAAAAAATTTGGAGCCCTATAGCGGCATTTTAAGGAGCCTATAGTGACGTTTTGTAACTCGACCTCCATGAAGTCAATTATAGACAATTGTTTTTTTCTTTTTTACCTATAACTCGACTTTATGGACGTCAAGTTACAAAACGCCACTATAGATCCTTAAAACGTCACTATAGGCTCCTTAAATACTCCGTTATAGGGCCTCACTCAATTTATCTCAAATCGAGTTTCAAAAAAGAGGCATTTCTCTAATTAGTTTGGGAAATGAGACAAAACACTACATAATTTGCGCGAAAAGAACATTTGCCCATTTTCTCCTAAAAGTGGGGGAAGCCTGAATACAGATTTAATTTTTTAAAAGCCTGGATAGGAAAACCTTAAAACCAAGCTTCATTTCTAACCAATTTTAATACTATGATGCCATTTACCTACTCTAATTGTATGGTCTTTTAAATGTCTTTGGTTCAAATTTGGGCTCGTAGTTATTTTTAGGTCTTGTAATCTTTAAAATAGATGAAGATTGCTTGTATGTTATTCCCAATAGATAAGGTTATACAAGTCCATGTTATTTTAAGTTGCTGGAAAATATTATTAGGTTGGAGGTTTGAGTTTGGGAATCAACTTTTCAAAATAAAACTTCGAGAATAAGCCTACCTACTAATCACATATTCCAAACCTTAGATGTAAGAGTTTTGTGAAATAGATACAACATTTTTTCGGTAGCTACTTGCTACAGTAATGCTACAGTAAATAGGTTACTAGTAGTTGTTTACTGTAGCATGTAGCTAAATTTTTTTAGCTATGGCACCACTAATGTAATACAATATTTTGTACTTTGAGGAGGAAAAAATAGCATTATTGCAGTATGCTTCCACCAATAATGATGCTCTTAGACATTTCTACAAGCAAACAGGACATGATGAATTTTACATGGAAGGTTTTGCAATATGGGTAAGAATAAGATCCAATCTTCCTATAGCAATTTTTTTCAAATTCATCGATTATTAATGAACAAAACCCGTGGCACCAAATTCTGTCCTCCACTCCAGCTACTGTCCTAGGCTTCTAGATGTCTATAAATGAAGTTGTAGACAAATCTTCAAGAGATGTTAACGAACGTAGCAAAAAACTGTTTTCCTCACGAAAAAGTATTAGGTATTCTTGAAATATAGTAATATGATGCCTCACGTAAATTTTTTATAAAAATAAATAACATTTAATATAAAGTGGGGCATAAATTCAAAAATTAGTTCTTGTATTAGGATTTTTTAATTTATTGGTATAGAATAACACATCACCTATACGGTGAAGGTACCTACTAACCGGGTCTAAATTTTACTAGACATCCAAAATAATATCTAGCCTTAAATTACATAAAAGCTAGTTAGGTCAATTATTATGCATGATTCGGTTGTGGAAAATTTTAAAGATGATGAAACTTTAACTTAGGGATATGCTCCATCCTAATTTCGACTTACCATGTGACAAAGACAATTCGCAACTATGACTCACACTTCTAATTGAAGGTGGCATATTAAAACATGAAATCCATTGATTTGGCCCTTTGTGGGACATAAAACACAAGTTGAGCCCTTTAAGTCTTTGCCTAACGAGATATTCTTCAAAGCAGCAAATGCTATTACAGCTAGCATTTTTCTCCAAATTTGAATGAGTGACTCTACACCATTTATGCAAAAAAGTGAAGCTTCTCTTCTTTAGAATCATCATTTTGTTGCATACAGAACAGAATTGGTCCTCACATTTCAAGATTTTGGTAAAAATATTAATTAAGCTGTGAGATAGATTCCCTAGTTTTGTCCTTCTCTCATTGCGTTTCCAACTTCAGCAAGCAAAGACTTTCGGTAAGAATTATTTATTACCAAGAGTGATGTGAAAGAAAGTCGACATTATAGGGGAACAACAAGAAAATGAGCAAAAGATCCTCTTGCATAAAGAGATATTTGCATACATATGGCAATGGCAAGGACTCAATATAGTTCCCTATCATTTTAAAAGTAGTCATATTTTATTGTTTCTATTAAGCCACAAGGTGATGATAATGATTATTACAATACAGTAATAATCCTAAAAAGCCTAGAAGGTCATCAAACCCCAATAATTTGGTCAATATTGGGGTAACTCAAGGATGGCTCTAGATTTTTATATTAAAAAAAAGTATTTGGTGTGAGTAATCTAAACGGTGGAAGAAATCAACAGACCTCGTGTCATTGTTGCCCAAATAATTTTTGTCCAAATAATTTGTAGAAAAAAAAAATATTATAAAATGAAGAATTATATAAAAAAAACTTATTCCAAATGAAGATTTATGAATAAAGTCTTCTATTCTGCGGCCTTCTCCTTAGACTCCATTCGATAGAGAATACAAGTTTTTTTCAAAGGCTAGACTAGGGATATTTTTAATTTAATCAATGTTGGTTCTATATTTATATTCCCCCCGTCAAGGAGTATGTATGTTCATCAAAAAAAAATGTCTATTTACCAAACAATGTTATAATTTATAAGTCTGTTTACAACAAAAAAAAACAACTCATGTTTTTATCTATAACTCTTAATCAAATAAATAAAATAAATATAAATATATAATAATTAAATGATTCAGATAAACTCCATGTGAGCCACATTAAGTCTTTTAATGGAGAAAATCTTACCATGCACATACAATTTTAATAATCGAACAAAAAAAGGTTGTATATACTAAGAGCATTCACAGCAGTGTAGCTATAATGCTATATTGCTAAAATTTAGCTCCACAAACACAAAAAAAAAACCCCTACAGCAGTGGAGCCATACTTAAAAAATTTAGATGAATTGCTACAGTGCACATCTATTTATAGATGTGCACTGTAGCTTGGAGCAAAAAATAATAATAATATTTTATTTCAGCCCCTTCTTTTTTTATTCTCTCTCATTCACTCTCATTCCATCTCTCTCCTTCACTGAAGCTCATCGTCATACCTGGCAGAGAACATCCATGGTGTTCTGACCAAGACTCTCCGGCAGCAACTTCACCCGAAACTTCTGGACCCCACTCTTCACGTCTTGTTGAGTTTCGGCCTTGGGGACAGCCCTCACGATCTTGCTCGAATTCGAAGTCACTGTCGAATCCTTTCCGGAACAGAAACCGATCGACCTCCCATAGTCGTCGAACGTGGGCGCCCACGTCAAAGACTTCGGCGCGGTGCCCTGAGCCCCATACGGCTTCACCTTGCCACCTTCATACGCATACGCACCATCATCGCGAATCGAATCGCAGCGCGGAGACTCCTCCGATCGCTTCCCATACGGATTGGACCCCAAATCGGACCAGCTCCAACCAAACCCTCCATACCTGTCGTCGAAATACCCACTGGCGTGGTCGAATTTCACCGGAGATTTGGGTTTTTTTTTTTTTTTCTTCCTGCTGTGAACTGCTGGTGGTGGTGGTGGTGGTGGTGTCGGTGGTGGCTGTGGCTGTGGCTGATGGTAGAGTGGATGTGGTTGGTGTTGTGGTTGTTTTTTTTGGATAGTAGGATATATTATTTTATTGTAGTGGTTATATTATTTTATTGTGATGTGTATATTATTTTATTGTATTAAAAGTTAAAATAGATCCACTGCTGCAGCATGTGTGTAGGTAAAATAGATAAAGTGACTTTTTGTGTAGCTAAATAGCTAAAATTTTGCCTTCACTGCTGTGAATGCTCTAATAAGATAAAGTTTAACTACAAAATTAGTTATAGTTTAAAACTACAATCTTACTCTATATCTTTTTATTGGAAATTAATTTTGACAAATCTACCATTGGATTGCATTTTCTTCTTATATCCTCAATGCTTGCAAAATTTCTAAAAAATTAAAAATCAATAATGTCATCAATAAATTGTTTAAATTGAAAGTTTTTGTAGTTTAAAATTATGCATGAAAGTAAATAATATCCGATTTGTACAAAATTTGATATGTGTATTAAGAGCGTAAAGGACATGCAATCCAATGGTTAGGTTATCAAAATACATAGTAATGTTAATTTTTTTAAAGAAAATTGTAGCCTTAAGTTACAACCAATTTTGTAGCTAAACTTTATCCCTACTAATATCATTATCAATGTGAATTAAGGGTCTAGAACAAGAATTGAATAGCTAGAGAGTGCCCAAAAAGAAAAAAAGAAAAAAAAATTCAACTTTCGTTCGTATATTTCCAATAATTGTAAGAAAAATGCAACATGCATAATAAATATGTGTCCCATTTACGGTTGAGAGCTTGAAATGTAATGTCTCCAAGGCATTGTACAAGAGGAAAAGATCAAGGGGACCCCCAGATATTGTGATGCATAAAACCAGAGCTCAGATTTTGACATTACAAGATGCGTAAAATAATCAAAATGGATGGTACATGCAGTAGCTCTTTTTTTGTTATCACAAGCAGGCTGTCCTGTACGGCTTGCTCCTTTGCTTTGCTTTCTACTCTGTTAGGTGGGATTGAAGGTCTACCAGTTTCTTCTTTTTATGAACAATACCAACCAAATGGGAATAGCAAGATAAAATCATGATCAATTGGCCTGTGTTCTTATGGGGACACAGACTAGGAGAAAACTCCAAAATGCTCTATCATCATGTACAGATATACATCTACTAGCTAGTACTACTGATGAATAATAGTGATGATGATGCCTTAGCAGGCAAGTGAAAGGAAATTTTTAAGAGGATTGGTTTTTACTATAAATTTCTCAAACGTACCTTTTTTAAAAATTTATTTATTTTAAGGAAAAACGTACAAATTTGATTTACTTGAACTTTTGACCATCCTATCTTTTACGGTAAGGAAAAAAGAAACGACAATAATTGTAAGAACAAACTTGCATACACATGGTGACATTTTTTTTTTTTTTTTGGTATTCTTGGTGGGTACATATTAAAATTTGCTCATAAGCTTAGTCCCACACTCCCACTTGACAATTATGTATGGCCTTTCAAATCAAAATAAGTTTGGAAACATTATTATTTCTTGCATTATAGATCTTCTCCCCCTGCAACCAACATGTGATTGATGAGAAACTTCCATTGATAAGGATAGGAGTTCTAAAAAAAATTTAATTTTGAAATTAAGAGCAAATTCAATTAATCCAAGGACCACTTTTTGTTTATTGATTGGGCCTAAGCTAAGGCTCTTGGACAAAGTGGTGAGAAATTTAAAACTCCTTAAAGCCGTTAAGAAAATATTGGTTTTTGGGATTTTGACATTGGCTAATTTTATTGCGTCCAATGTATCATTCTTTTGCTGGCCCATTAAATGCCCTTGTCTTTCCTCTAGTTATGGGTTCTGATTCTGCCAAATTAATAAACAAAATGGGCCAAGATTGCAAGTGAATTACCATTGTTTTGAGGGAAGGCCATATAAGTGGACTTTGTTACCACTTCGGAGCCCGAGGTGTAGAAACGATGAAGTTGTTCATTGTTCATTATATAGTATAGAGTTGTCAGGCTTGAAGGACCAAATTTGATACATAGTGTTTTGGGAGTAATGTATAATGTAGAAAACTCTTCAAGTTTGAACTTAAATTTGACCCAGGAAATTTTCTGTTCTTGTTTGTCAAAGAAGAAAGTGCACAAGGCCCATCAGCTGAAAATGGTTCATTTTTGTCTCCTCAATATAATGGGTTATTTAGCCTGGAAAGAATGAAAGGTGAAGGCCGTTCGGAGCTTGTTAACCTTATGGGTTGCACAAGTCATGTACTTTGAAAAAATGAGCAGAGAAAATTCAAGTTTTTTTTTTTTTTTTCAAAATAATAATAATAAATAACAGGATCTTTTTATGCGGGTGTTTGGGATTTTCTTTTCTATACTACTATTTAAAGGGCTTCTCTTGTTTGGATTCCTCATTTTTTTTAGTTCAAATATGCCCTTACACCCCTATATTTAAGTAGAAACAAAAGTAAAGGACAATCTAATAAAAATGTAACTCTAACTCTTACTAAAACATTGCTTAAAAAATAAGACCACTCTCCTATTAATTTTCAAAGCGCGTGTAAGGAGGCTAGTTTTAATTAAAATATATAATTTTTAGAAGTCATAAAAATCTTAACTTCTTCTGGGGATGTCATTTTTAAATAAAAATATTAAAATTATAAGGTGTTAAAAGTAAACTCCAAATTTTTTCAAAAAAAACTAAGTATTTGAGAAACTCACACTTCCTATTTTGTCTAAATCGTTTATAGTACATTTGTGTATATAAAAACACTCATTCTAGTAAAAAATTGGAGAACTTGGAGTTCTTAAAGCTATAGTTCTGTTTTAATGCTGTCTAGTTAATGAGGTTATTCTTTATTTTTAGAGAGAGAGAGTTTGTATTGTGTTTCAAAACTTTAAGTGTGATTTTTTTTTTTAAAAGAAACCAGAACTATAAATCGTTTATATGATTACTATTTACTCACAAAAAAAAAATCGTTTATATGATTAAAAGAAAGATTACAATAAATCAGAAGTTACAAGAGGAGTTACGTCATCAGGGATGGATTCCATCCAAACCAGAATCTCCTCACCAAATTTTGCCCATCTAGCTAAATAATGGGCAACTACATTGCCTAATCTTTTGATCAGAAACCTAAAGAGCATAAGAGTACCTTCCAAAATATGGCCATAAACTGGATGTTCCACCTCTTTTTCTTGTAAAGCCTTGATGATTAACTCTGCGTCGCCTTCAAAAATAGCCTCAATAATACTTGTAGGGATGATGGGCCCAGTAATATATATTGGGTCGGGGGCCCAGTCCGAGGACACCTAGTAGTCCGAGAATCGGTAAATGTTGTTATGGAGGTCGACGTTAATGAATAAAGAAAGGAATCTGGTCATGATGGTCCAAGAAGGTAGTTTGAGAAGGGATACTTCCTCGGCTTAGCAAAGCACATGTCAGAAAGTGCAGTCTGCCATCCAGAAGCAACGTTTCAAGAGATTCTATTGATAAGAATATACATCATGAAAGTACAGGACAGAGAAAAGTTATAAAATATCTAAGAGAAAGCTACTACCATCCCATTGAATGCTCTATAGCTAACTCTCTAGCCGCATTAAAGAGGAAGCGATACCTGAACAGTAATTTTCAACCTTATAGCTACTTCCAAAAATTTCAGGAATGTGCTGATGGGACAAGGATCAACACCAGCAATACGATCTACACATGGAGGGTAAAGATGAAAGGAGAACGATAGTATAAAATAGAAAAAAGGCCCTGAGAAAAAGGGATCGGAAAATTAAGAGAAAAATATTGTAGCAACAAGAATTATGCTTGTAATCAAATTCAAGAGAGATATATATATATATATATATGAGATTAAATTCTATAAGGATGGGGTGTAAAACCTATGTTTTACACCATCCAATAAATGATTGCCACATTAGCATTTTACTTAAAATTTATTAAAATTCAATACATCCTATCACACCTAATAACATCTCAATAGATTCTCAATTTGGTTGGATTTATATATGGGTATTAGAATTGATTGAGTGTGATTGTATTTATTCTTAAATATGTTATAAGATGATGTGTCATGTTGGGATTGGAAGGGTAAAACATAGGTTTTACACCACGTCCTTATAGAATTTAATCTCTATATATATATAAGAACTAATCTTCTCGAATTGTGCCGATGACGATTTTCTATAAATAAAACCAGTCTATATTTACTTTATTATCATCTAGATTTATTATAATTGTTACCTAATTCATCATAGTCTAGTTTTTTAACTCACTCTCTACAAATTCATTATATTAGGCTCTTTGGGTCTAGATCCTTTTACCTTTTGAGCTTATGAACCAAATTATGTCCTTACAATACTGATTGACATTTGACCCTAATTTTTTTTTTTTGGGTAATTTATCGGTGAGTGTACTTTTTTAAAAAATTTACCGTGATTTTTGTATACATGCATTTTGAATCATTTTAAGATGGATGCCAACCGAGTTCTATTATCTTAACAACAGTATAAATAACACACCCGTTAGCAAAATTAAACCGGTGATCTCATCCAATCATCCTACATATTCCATTATTCGTTTGCAACTAAATTTGAGTTGATTGTTTAGTTTTAGTCAAGACTAGCCTGCTTTCTGTATTGTTTTTAAAATTTTAAAAATAAAAATAAAAGACTAGCACGCCATTAAAGCTTCCATTGTTGTCTACATAATGTTAAATTCATACCATAGTCAAATTGAGTATTGAACTTCTTTGGTATGATGGTTTATTAGCTCAACCATTGGATTAATAAATTATTTGTTTTTATAAAGATATCGAAAAAAATTAAAGAATTACATTAAATAAACTAATATATATATATATATGTATATATATATATATGTATGTATAAAATTCAATTTTAAGATATATGTAAGCATACCAAAGAGTGAAATTTAATAGAATATTATTGTATTAAATAAACTAATATATATATATATATGTATATATATATATATGTATGTATAAAATTCAATTTTAAGATATATGTAAGCATACCAAAGAGTGAAATTTAATAGAATATTATTGCTCAAAAACTTTAATCAAATATAAAATTTTATTTTATTCTATGAATTACGACTAAAAATAGGTTACTGAAATTGATTTTTTGACTATTTGCTTCAAGTTTAAAAGCAAAACTGTAAAAGACTTTAAACCTCGTAAATATTTGCTTCAAGTTTAAAGAGTAGTGTAATGTTTACAATATTTTCACAATACTTTTACAAAAAATCACAGGTGGCAAGTTTTATTGATTTAAATTTAAATCTACCACTGAAATTATTTTTTTGCCCACCAATAACAACTGGAAACAACCTACCACTTATAATTTTATTGTGAAAATGTTATAGACATAGCATTTCTCTAGTTTAAAAGCAAAAAACTAAAAATCTTATAAATAAAAGTGCATAATTGAAGGGAAATCATTATTTGATCAAATTAATTTAACATTAAAAAATTCATATTGTTTGAATAAAATTGTGCAATTTATTGCTCAAAAAAAATTGTGCAATTTGGTTTTTTTTAATTAAAAAAATGACGATTTTAAGATTTAATCAGTTTTTTTTTTTTTTTTGGTATATTGAACGGAAATTTTATATGGTTACCAATTTAATGGTTCAATCATTGATTTAGAATGGTTCTGATAACTATGATTCATACTTTACAAAATAGTTTAAACTTTTGGAACAAACAATAATTTATCTTAGTATCAAATAATATAGTATCAAGTCTAAACCTTCATAAAAACAAAACAAAAAAGTATAAACCTTGTTTTTACTCTATCTTCTCATTTAAAAAGCTAAAAACTTTATATGTTAGATCTCACTTATTATATATGTGAAGGGCAATATTATAAATAATGTTTAAAGGATTAAATTATTTTTTTAATAGCTTAAAACTTTGGGAGAATTGATCATTTAGAACAAAACAACGTATTTATCGACGCATTTATGGATAATTTTATAATAAGTTAGCTACTTTAGAAGTTGTTTGAACAAAACGAAATTCCCAATTAAAATCATCTCCAAAAAATTTTAAACAGAAGAGTGTAATTTATGTCAACTTGCACAACATTCTTTTGAAGATTATAACAATCCTTTTTCCCCCATGATATAACACTTTCCTACAATGGCAAAGTATAATATTCAGTGTGTTATATTCATCGAAATTAGGAGTCAGATTAAGGGTTTTTTCAACTTAAATCACTATGGTTGGGTTGACAGGTGTCCAACCCATCCCACGTGGATCGGGTTAGAGAGTTTTAAAAAAAAAACTAAGCATAAGAACAACAAATTTATAAGAATACCAACACAAATTACAACAAATTTATAATCTTATTTGTGTTGGTATGATGCACTAATCAAAATTGAGCATAGCACCAACCCAACACAAATAATAACAAATTTATAACTTTATATAGCATCAATCACAAATGATTTTGTTAGTACATTGAACCATATAATAATTAAATAATAAAACCATAAAATATATATTATATATGTATGGATTGGATTGGGTTAGACAGATGTGTGAATTTACTAACGCACACCCAACCCAACTCATCAACCCCTAAAAATTGATCAAATTCGTCAAATTGGATTGGATTAAGTCGATTTCAACAGTTCAATGGGTTAGCTGCACAACTCTAATTAGTAATTTATATTGTACCTAAAAATTGTGGGACTCTCTTATCTGTCAATTATATGCTCTTGGATCGCATAGATTACAAGATATTATGGGCAAATTTTCTTGTAGTGAGGTTTGGATAGCGCGGCACGGCGCGTTTCCTTCTGCGTTTTCTCTTTTTTTTTTTTTTTTTTTTTTCTTCTGCCGCAACTGTTGACTTTGGGGGACAAAGTTACTGTGCGTGTACTGTGCGTGTACTGTTCACGCACTGTTCACGTACTGTTCACGTAATATTTAATATTAAAAGTGGGTCCCACAACACTATTCACACATTTAAAAATTATTTGCTACAGTGTTTTCAGCAACAATCAGTTTTCAGATTTAGCAACAATAAGTGCTATCCAAACGGACCCGTAGTATATCTCCATCATATAGGTAAAAATAAAAAATAAAAAAGGGGAAATGGGTTAGGTTGGAAACCTATTCATTGCTTACAGTATTTTGAGATCTTTTTTACTTTTTCACTTTTTGACTGAAGATCATTTTAATAATTAAATATTAATTTAAGAAACATCCATCGCATTTCGTATACCAAACACATTACCAACTCCCCATCATGCATTTGTACAAAAAAGAAAATATCGAATGTGCTTAAAATTGGAACCGTAAACTTCTCAATCAACCTAAATTTTATAAAAGTATCTGGTAATCCGTGAGCCTAACAGTAAAAAAAATTAGAAAATGAACCAACATTTCAAATCAAGCATATCATTCACCTTCCAAGTCGCTATGTTATGGCCGCTCGATGAAATAAACAATTATCTTAGGAACTTTTAAGGGCTGCACATGCCTAGCCCTTCACTAGGTGACTCCAAAAGCACATCCCAGAAGCAGTTGAGCAGCTGAGCATAGATTTTGTCACATGGTAATTGCTTCACTAGGTAAATCACACAATAATATTTAACACGCGTATCATTTTGCCTTCATACATGGCTATAATAATATATGATTTAGTAAGAACTAAGAAATCTTCAAAGTCCTCGAGAAACTCAATTTATTAGAAATATTTAATTAATCAATGTTATCATTAACAATAATTACAACAATATAAATGCCAAAGCATGGTGTGGTGCGATTGGGATACCACTTTAAGATGGCATTGTGCAATGCATCCAACCCATCAACCTGACAAATTAACCTAGCTTAGATATATAAAGTTAGTATTTCATGAGTTTGGTTGGCTTGAAATTCTATTTTGAACCTCAGATTAGGTTGGGTTCATAGTGATAGTTTTATCATTCTATTTAATCATATATATAAATTTATTTTATTAGCCTTATTTAATTTTTTGTTTGATTGATTTTGGTATTTTGATAAATAATTTTTGATGTATTTGAAATTTGAAATATAATTTAGATATATTATGTAAAAAGGTGCTTAAATAGTTGATAAAAAAATAAAAAATAAAAAACTAATTTTTATAAGGCATGAAATATGTATGCACAACCTATACCTCTTGCCATGATACCATGTTAAATCACTGATTGTCCAAAAAACTTAAACTATTGAAATATAATAAATTTAATCATTTAACTATATAATTCTAACATATTAGATTAGGAATTTCTCAACCTGGCCATGCACAGGTATGAGTTGCTAAGGCTCTGTTTGGTTGAAGAGATAGAAAAGTAGAAGGATGGAAAATATTGGGAGGATAGAAAATTCTATTTCCACAATGTGTATTTTTAGTTGGGAAGAAAAATGAGAGAATGAAAAATATAATTCAAATGAATTTACTCTCATGCTCCTATTACATAAAACACTATAATTCTTATTTATTATATTTCCAACAAACATATTAAATACATTTAATTAACTTTTTTTTAAAAAAAAATTACACAAATGATTTCTCATAGAAAAAACCCACACACATATAAAAAAAAAAAGAAGACGATATATATACAAAACAAAACTCACGTTCTAGATGGGTTTCATTTTCTACCCATTGATCCAGGACCAACGCGTATGATAGGATGTCAACGAAATAGGGAAGCTAATCATGACTCACTTGATGTGGATGGTCACTTTGAGGGGTAAATGTGTAACTTAATATTTGGAACCTCATTTCTCCTCAATTTTCGTCCAAAATTTAGAGGATGAAAATTTGTGGACCTGGGTGAGGAAAGCATTGTAGCTCAACTATGGCTTTCTAGGATTTTTAATGAAAATATCTAAGGTTCAAACCGTCCTTTTCTCATTGTACTATCGAATTTATTATAATAATAATTAAAACAAAATATTCTATCATTTTTGTGGATATTCTTGCGTTAAAATATCATTTAGTAGTAATATGATTGCCTTTTTATTTTCCAAATGGTCTCATGTAGCGTTCGTGCGTGTGTTGGGTTGAAGGTTGCTTACAACTCCACTCCACACCACGGACCACACCCATGAAGAGTTTTTTTATTATTAAGTGACAAAGAGAGATAACCAGAAGATGCTCTTGCTCGTTTACTTTTCAACCAATACGGAGGCTAGACTATACCATATTTTGAATCCAAAAACTTGGACACTTTAACTTTTATGGGCTAGTTACCACACGACTTGATTGTAAGAGTTCAGAGTCTTTATCATAACACCTAGAGTGGAGCAATTCGAGCAATTATCCCAATAAGAGCCATGTGGTATATGTGATATTACCCATTATCATCGCATAGTGTAAAGTCGATAAGTCCAGACTAAAACCTCCTTTTTCAGTCAACCAAAAAAAAAATTTATGGTCTAGTTATTAATATCCACCCTATTTTAATTTGATAAACATTTGTCAAGACTTAAAATATCCATTAGATAAAATCTTATATTGACCTTTGGGGATGAATAGTAGAAAATAAGAGGTGTAGTTGTGTCATTGGCATATACGCACCAAATTTTCTTCAAGACAGTGACTTATCTTTTTCTCTCTTTTTTATTTAATTTTTTTTAATTTGGAAACCAGAGGCTTATATTGTGGTCCGGTAACATGACTATCAGTCTATCATATCATGATAACTAGCAATGAAGTAGTCTTCCGAGAATTCAACAGTTCGAGGAGGAAAAAAACAAAATTAGAGAAAAGCATCTACCCAAATAATCAAGAAGAAAAAATTTCCTGTTTCCGTAAGCAAAAAGAAAGTTAACGAATAAAGAAAAAACAAAAAGACTTATAAAAACATCAGAAAACGAGTGTGAAAACTATATATATCACTTAAAAAAAAAATTCCCCTAGGAGGACAAGTTGATTAGTGGCCCAGCTAATGACTATGACAAATCCATGGGCTTTTCACATTCCACTTGCTCAACAGAAGAGTCCAAACTCCAAAGTCTTTGCATTCCTTATAATAATGTCTCTATTTGAATAATTACTAATCGACTACACATAGCCAAAAGGAGGGAAAAAAAAAACACCATTAACTTTAATCCTTTCTTTCTTTTTTTAATATCCACTAGCAGCTACTATAAGATGTACATATGAAATTGCTATCCTGAAAAGTGAATAATATAGCCTGACTTCCTCTCAATATCCGAAAGCACAAGGAAAAATAATAGTAGTTACAAAAAGAGAAAGGAAAAATTAATATTTCCAACTTACAAGAAGAAATATGCAAACCAATGAGTTAAGAAATAAGAATATGTTAATATGATATATTAGCAAAAATAATAATAATAATAATGTTAATATGATATGCCCACAAAAAAATAAATAAATAAATAATACATTAGTATGATGTGTTTCCCTCTTCTTTTTTGTGTCAAATGATGGATGCATTATAAATTTCATTAGTCCTTTAAATTTTTTATTTATTTTAGATTGAATTTTTTTTAAAATTAAAGTGATACCGAGAAATATTAGAGAGAGAACACAAAAATCACGTAGTTTGACCTAACTATAACTTACACTAAATTAGACCTCTTAAGTTATTATCGTTTACACAAAATAGACCAATATATTATCATCTTTAGAAAATTTCTTATTTCTTATTTTGAAAGAGAAGAAATATCGATATAATTTTTATTTTTATCAAATTCCATGCTTCTCTATTTGAAAGAAAAGAAAGATCATTAAAGAGTAAGGCTATTAATATTTAATAAAGATAATGACAATATATTCCCTTTATTTTCTTTTAATGGGAGGAGACAATTAACAGTATAAAATTTTTGTTTAAAAGAAAAATAAGGAGAAAGTGAAACAAATTAGGGCATTAGATTATTAATGTGCATTTGGCTCCAAATTAAAAAGCTAATTTATTTTATTATTTAGCTTATTTTTCAACTATTCATGGTCTTAATATACTTTTTGATACTATTTATAGATTTTACTGTACTATTTCAACTAATTTGTATTTTTATATATAATATTTTAACAAAAATTTTTTAATTTTAATAAAATAAACAAATCCTAAACAAACCCGTAGTCGGCAACAATTACAACAGATCTCGCACTTTAGGAGCATGTCATTAAATTAAAGTTTAGGTAGAACAGAACAGCACTTAAAGGACTTTGATTACTTCAGAAAATAAAGGAGCTTTGATTAAAATAACAAGATTGTCATTTCATAGCTCAATTATTTCATATAAGAATCAAATCACACTTTAATAAAGCTCGTTTCCTTTTCTTTCAAAGCTATAAATTAACCATCTCGTGATAATGACAACTCGGCTTCTGTCATCTTCCCTAACATAATTCATTCAACATAACCATTAATCAGCCCATTGTGAATAACAATAATCACCCATGGTTTTTAAACAGCAAGAGTGTTGTTGCTTTTACAAATTATGTCCTTAAGAGGATTTAGTTATTTTCTCAAAAAAAAAAAAAAAAAGAGGATTTAGTTAACTTAATTAATAAAAAAATTTGTCATCAAATAAAAAATTTGAGATTCAATCCTCATCTATATCAAAAATTAATTAATGTCTTAGTCTGATAATAAAAAACTATTATAAAAAACGGATCTTATAAGTTGAAATTTTTTTATATAAAAAAATAAATACATTTTTACATTTTAAAGTTTGTAATTGTTTGTATTTTAACATTTTACATATCATATCATTTTAACTTCTTTTTTTTTTTCTTTTTTTTCTTTTTGGTTTCATTGGCACCGTTGTCCACTTTAGTTAGTAATTGACTATTAAATGCCTTAATGTTTAACTATCTCATAAATACAGGTTCTCAACGTTGCAAAATATGGAATGGAGAAGTTTAATTGTTATAGGCAAAAAAAAATATATATATATATATATATATTAGATAGTCAAATTACTAACAATAATTGATGGTAATGACACAACATCAATATGAAAACAAAATCAAATATAAAGAATTAAAACAATTATTTTGAAAGAAAAATGGTCAAAATGATCACTAGACAAATTCTCCGTGCATTAGACACCTAAATAGTTTCAAATTACTTATAAATTAATAAGGACTTCTCTCGTGTAAGATGTTGGTTTTCACAAAAACCCTAACTTCTCACCTAAGACTCATTAACTACATGAAACTGATCTCATTGATATATTTTGTTCATTTAGTAAATTTATTATTTAATAAAATGCACCAAAATAGATAAAGTACAAATATTGTTATAATAAAAAAAAAAAAAGGTAAGGTTTTAAACAAATATATACTATAAAATAACTTAAAAATTAAGGTCATTTCAAGAAGATGGGTTTTTGTAGGGATCTTAATAAAATTGATTTTCTATACTTCTATATCCATCTACATTACTAGTATTATTTAAGAGACTTCTAAGTTGTTTAAGTCACTCTAAGTCTTCAATATCCCAAAATGTGCTCTCCCTACTCACTTACTAGTTTTTGATTAAGTGAAACAAAGTCATAAAATAAAAACTCATAATTTTGAAAAGTGCTACGCCCACAACATTTTCACAATGAATTATAAGTGATTAGTTGTTATTGATTCTAATTTGAACTTATCACTAAAATTACTTTATTGTATCATCAATAACATTCTACTAAACTCACGCTCTTTGCAATTTACAGTCTTTTTATCCTTTATTATTTTTAAAATTTAAACAAATTCAACATATTTTCCTCATTGTCTCTGTTTTTTTTTTTTAAATAAATAAACAGACAATCTATTTTTAAAAAATTTAAACAAATTCAACCTACTTTCCTCCTCAAATTTTAGTGCACAAAATGAGATGAAATAGATATTTTTTTATTGAAGGAAATAGCTAGAATCCAAATTGTTATTACAAACAAGAAGTTATAGACAGTAGGACAGAACAATTTGAATTCTCTTTCAAAGGGAAAAAAACGAAAAGAAAAAGAAAAAGTAAAGGCATCCGGCAAGTAATTTCCTAATTAACAACCCAAACTCCGATGATTCTAGTGCACCAGTACCGCACGAATAGTATATATATTTTTACTTCTCCATTCTTTTACGTGAAAAAGCCATTGATTCTGGACTCTTGTAGAACTCAGAACATTAAAAGCATAGTTTAATAATATAAAAATATTTTAAAAAAATATATAAATATATTGTTCAGTTCAAACCAACCTCGGCAAAAAGAAAACATCTGCACAAGACAAGACGTGCACTTAAACAGTTGAGTTGATTTCGACCTCGAAAAAATAAAATAAAATAAAAATAGTTTAAAAAATTCTGGCACAACAAACTAGTGTATGATTTTGTGCACAACTCGATAATGTGACGAGGTGTAATTGGTAGAAAAATAATCTTCACTAATCACAACTCGACACATAAACGAGTTGTACACAAAATTATACATTAGTTTGGGACACCACAACTTTTGAAATAGTTTAGGTTTTTTTTTAAAAAAAAATTATAAAAATAGTGTAGTTGATTTATGTTATGTCAGAAAGTTTTTTGATTTGACAATAAGCTGTGGACGTGTGTCACATTTTGCTCCGTACGTGACTGTCAAACTCAAACTTTTATGGTGCTTGCTGGGAATCTTCAAACCCCACAACTGGAGGCTTCCTAAAATGGTTTTGTTAATAATAAATTTAAAATAAATAAAAAAAGTTTTGATACCAGGGTATAAACATAGTGGAAGATTAATTTATGAACTTATTGTTATTCCAAAAGTGCTTTTGTATTAAAAAATTAGTTTTATTTATTACTTTTACCAAAATCAAAAGCAAGGTTTCTTGGGTTGCATAAAACGAGAAGTCTGATGAAAGAAAGGAATTTTTTATTTAAAAAAATAATTTTTTTTTGATAAGATTTAAAAAAATAGTTTGATAACTGAAAATTTAAAAATTTAAAATCAAACACACCCCTCTTCAATGTGATTGGATTTCAATACTTTTATGAATTTTTTAAGGTTACTTGAACATGTAATGTCAATTTATGCATTAATTACAAGTTGAAACATTTACAAGAATCCTTAGAACAATGGGTAATAAGTCATTGCATCATGCTAACGAGTGCCTTCGTTAATAATTTATTTTAAGAAAGTTTTGACATCACTATTATGAGAAATGAAAAAAACTGTCAAAATATTAATTTTTTTCTTTTCCTATCAAAACTTTTTTTAACTAGATTCTTAACCAGTGCCTTAAATACACTCGATAGCATTTCTCTAAGATTTTAANCAGTTTTTGGTATAGGCGATGATTGAACCCCAAATCTCTTATATAACCATCAAAGACTTTATCAGTTGAGATAATTAGAACCCATATATTAATTATTTATTATTAAACTAAGACACAAATCAATTTTTAATAAAAATTGAGCTAAACCCACTACTAATTTAAAAACTTTGTAAATTATCGTTACGTTTCTAGTTTTATTGTTTAAAAATTAAGAAAGGGTTAAAAAAGAGGCAGCCAACAGGCCCCCAAAAAATAAATAAATAAATAAAACAACGGCTCAGAAAAACAAGAGTGGTTTCGCGTTCAAGACATGTCCGGTGCTTCGGAAACAAACGTGGGAGAACAAAAACAGTCCACGTGGCAGAGCCATGGTTGTTTTGTTTGAGTGTTACTTTAGTATAAAGGCCTCGAACATTGTGCGGGAGAGAACCAGGAATTTTCTGGACCATTGGCTTGCTTTTCCTCCACAGTCGGAGAAGTTCACTTCTCTTTTCCTTTTTTTTTTAACCTCTCTTTCATAATTTTAAAGGTGTCTTATTTTACACTCCAAACTGTTGGTTTCACACCCACGCTTTTCTCGAATTGCGTGTTTCATAATGGAAGTTTATCAATAATGTGGTGTGTAAGTGTACCCAATAATTGCTGGTGTAAAAAATTATTGGGTTTAAATCCGGGATCGAATCCTCTTGATCTTCTTTAATCATTATCTTTATTCTTTTTGACATTTTTATTTAACAAAGGTTTACGGGTGATAGGAAAATTTTAATACTATCTCATTTTTATGAAAAATATAAAAAAAATCCTCAAAAAAAATATTTCAAAAATTATTTCCTAAAGGAAAGCTGTATTGATTAAGATGTATTTAGGTTGAGTTTGGATTGCTATGAAATTATTTCTCTCAATGGGTTTGGCGTTTTCCGTGGATCTTGTGCATTATTTATGAGATCCGCAAATATGAAGTTTAGCAAATTTAACTTTAAAACTGAGTCTCACAATACTATTCACAGATTTAAAAATTATTTTGTTACAATATTTTTAGTTTTCAATTTTTAGTAATAAGCGGTATCTAAACAAACTCTTAATGTTTTATCTATACTATTATTTAAGGGGCTTTCCTATTTAGATTCCTCATTTTTTTAGTTAAAAAATGCCCCTACACCTCTATGTTTAAGTAACAAAACTAAAAGACAATCCGATAAAAATATAATTCTAACTCCCACTAAAATATTGTTTAAAAAATAAGACAAGTTTCCTGCTAATTTTCAAATTGCTTTATCTACTTATAAATTAGATGGTCAAAATAAAAATTATATATATAAAATAAAAATATAGTTTTTTTTTGGCTAAAAAAAAAAAGCCTCGAAGCGCATGTGACAAGGCTTAAATAATTGTTTTGTACATATTTGTTCAAAAAATAAAGTTAAACTATTACATGATCTATACATAAAAAAAAAAAAAAAAAAAAAAAAACAAAAAAAAACAAAAAAAAAAACAAAAACACACACACACACACACACACACATACACACCCACACAAGCATAATCATAATAGGGGTCTGTTTGAAATTTGCTTATTTTGCTGAAACTAACTCTTTTTTTTTACTGAAAATACTGTAAATAAAAATAAAAGTAAACTGAAATAGTACAGTAGGACCTATGAATAATACAAAAAAGTGCAAAAGGGTTTATAAATAGTATGAAAAATAAGCTGAATAGTAAAATAAGTTGACTTTTTAATTTTTGCCAAAAACACACTAGATTTAATCCTTTAAAAAAAATCACAATGAATTATTAACTTGCATATATATATATATATATATATTATTTTTTAAATTACGCATTACAGCTTATAATTGAGTTTTTATTGATTTTTTACTCAACCCTTATGCCATTCATTAATATGACTCATAAAAAGTGAAATGGTTTCTTTACCCATTTATATGATAATTTATTTTGGTGCTAATCAAGGATGATTAGAGTTTTTTAATTATCGTGATTTACTTGTTAATTTCAAGATAGTGATTTTGTGACGTGTTTTGTTTCAATCAACTCAACTACTGATATTAAAAAATTAAATTTGAACCGTACAGCCGTTAAAAAAAATCATTGATGTATTTTAAAAGAGTAGTTATCATGGATTGATGTTAAATCTAATCGTCTGTGTGTCTATATCTGTAATGATTTTGTGTTATAATTCAGGATGATTAGTTTGTAATGTTTTTACTTTTTGTAGGAGAGGAAAGTATTTAATTATATAACAGCAAGTCGATTCTATCTAATCTAATCTATTTTAATTTGCTTAATTAAGGAAGTAACGCGTGGACGATATTTAATATAATATACATATAAATAAATTGTGTTATTGGTGTTTATATAATCACCTCTGATAAAATTATACCACGTTTAAAATGTGACATCACTTATAAACAAATCGGTGAGTACGTACTAATCCCAACATTGCCGACATTTCTCTAGGTAGAATGATCATTACTTCCGTTAAAACAAAATAAAAATGACAAGTAATATAACATAACAATAAAAGGAGAAGCTATTTGACAAGGTCTATATGTGTTGGGATAAGTTTATTTTGTTGATTATATAAAAATATAAATGTGAATGATTGAGTGATGCTTTTAAAAAATTGCACATCCTCTTCTAGAATGAAATATAAACTGAATCAAGCATGCCCTTAGAAAAGTTCTCATTCAATTCTTTTTCTAGAAGGATACTGAGATTTTACATGCATTTATGTCCGTTGATTTTCAAAAAGTTTTTGAGGGGTGAGATTCACTTGCTTAGTAAATTTCAAAAAGTATTAAAAGAGAAAACCGACTGGAATCCAGTACATCTATTGATATTTAGACGCATATCAAATAATTATCTCTTGTCCATTTCTTGTGCACTAAACCCCACCTCGTCCTCCAAAAGAGTAAGTTCACTAGTTTTACCCTGGGTTAATTTCAAAATGAATGTTAAGATGGAGTAGTTACAATTAACAGGTAAAAATTGTAGCGTAGCATGAATGCTTAGGTTTGTGTAGGTAAGGTGTTTATTTGATAGGACATTCATTAAAAATTAGATATGCATGATGTGAAGTAGGGAGATTTGAAAAGATAACAAATTGCACATCATTTGAATGTGTCAATTACACGCCACATCAATTCATAGTTCAAAGACGAATTGAACTTCCATTCCAAGTTGTAAATAATGTTTGGTAAAAGTACTTATCTTTTTTTTTTTTTTTTTAGCAAGTGCATACTGATGGAAGAAGACTCAATAAAAGAGAATGGTAGTTGCGTCAAAAGAAGTCTCATGTAGACCCCTTTTTTCAATCAGCAAAAAAAAAAAAAAAAAAAAAGAAAAGAAAAGAAAGAAGCCTCATGGAAAGTTTACCCCCTTGTAAATCTTGTAATCACGGTGTAAAATCACCAATTCTGAATCATGTTGCACTATTTATATTAGTCTATTACCAAGTATCAAGATATGACAAAAATAAAATATTAGAGAAAATTTAGAGCCTGTTTGATTTGTGTTGAAATTGTTTTCATTTTCTATTTTTATTTTCTGTACTCATTTTTTATTCTTAAATCTTAATCTTGTACTCATTTTTTGTTTCCATTTTTTTTTTTTGGTATTATTTTTTGCTTTGTCTTTCCCTTCACTTTTTTTTTTTATTTTTATTTTTAATGATAATCTCCAATAAATAAAGAGAAAGAGTGTTCTTTGATATGACAAGTCAGTGATAGTGAGACTCACAAATTTGATTTTTTTTTTTTAAAGAAAATGTCACTGTATTCATTTTCAAAAAAAATAAAAATACCAAAAAGTTTTATTCAATTTTTGTATTCAAATCATTTTTTTTTTAATATCAAAAATGAAAACCAAATACAAATACAAAACCAAACAAGTTTTTTAATGGTGAGTCCCACAAAAAATGAAAATGAATACAAAATACACCCATTTTTTGCTCAAATCATACAAGCCCTTAGGGAAACAATTTTTGTGTCACAAATTTTACCACAATTTAATATGATCAACTGTGAATGTATTAAAAAAAAAAAAGTAAAAATAGTGGATATTAAAATAATTGTCCACTATTCATAGTCATCTACTTCTACAATGGTAAAAGTTGCAATCATAAAAGAACCGAGAAATATTAAACAGATGATGAAACCTTCTAGTGCGGGTGAACATAAATCATTATGAGTTTCAGTGATTATTTGAACTCTTTAAAAATAAAAATTTATAACGTTTTTTTTTTTTTTTAAATTTTATTTATTTTGCACGTAGTAGGACCACACGATCGTCCTCCCGTTATGTACTGAACAATTTCTTGAGATTACGAGTGAACATATTCTGAAGGGAAGTGAAAAGTTGTTTGTTTCAATTCCTATTATTGCAAAATAAAAAAATTTTAAAAAAGGTTTGCAATTGTTTGTGGAATTACAAAAAGAAAAATTGAATGTGAGCTTATGTAATGTGACTGACTCACTTTTGAGCAGCTCCATAGTTTGTCAACAAAGTAATAAGTATGTGAACCGTGGAAATTCTGAAGTTTGATGGAATTGTTGCAAGTGTCAAGTCTTCCTCCTATACAATATTACTGAAATTTCCCTTGGTTCCATGCATGTCCAGTTGTGCCAATGAATTCGCAGAATATCTTCATAATTGTAAAAAACAAAACAAAAAAAACAAAAGGAGAATCATCGAATTTCTTCAAATTATTCTTGGAAACGATTCCATTTGAATTAATTTCCCTTGGTTTCATATTTCATGTATAAATTAAGCTATTTAAACAGGATATACTTGACCTTTAAGAACTGAAAGTGAGAGGGCTGTGAGCCTGTGACTGTAAAGCATCATGATGTCTGGACACAATAATAACTTGTGGAAATAAATTAAACAAAATATATTCCTCTCGCAAAAGAAAGAAAATGACTGTGAAATGTGTAGACTCTTTAAACTCAAAAATGATTACCACATCTTTCATACAAGTTTATTTGTGGCTAACTTAAGGCATATGCAGCAGCATGTCTAAATTCTTTCACCCAAAATTTAAGGGAAAAATAAAACTTTATATATATATATATATATATATTTTTTTTTTTACTTACTTTTTTAAGTATACTTTTCAACGAATTTTCTATTTTATTTTATCTCATTTCAGTATTAATTCTATATCCTTTCCTAATGGAAACAAGCACCCAAATAGAGAGAAATTGTTTGATTTTTGAAAAGGAAATATTAAAATCAAACTAAAGTGTAAGGTACATCTTTCAAGTTTAGGGTCATTTTGATTTGCTCCCTAAGATTTAAAAATTTTGATCCACTCCCTCACATTAGGGGTTCATTCTAAATTTCTAATTGGTAGGATCTCCATCCATGCCAATGATTTGCTTGTTAAGTAACACCACATCTCAAATTAAAGTAGGTTTGAGAATACATAGAAGTTTATCTTCGTGGGGAGTTTTTATTTTTATTAATTTATTGGATTTGGGAATAAGTCATAGCTGCAATACAAAAGTAAGGGTATGTTTGGTACACTGAATGAGAATTACGATAGGAATTGTAATCTTTATTACTAGTTATAAAGTGTGTTGTAATGTAATAACTAAACATATTCATTAGTTTGGTTATGAGTTATAATATTATAATGAAACTTAATATTTATTTTAAGAAATATTTTACTCATACAATTATATCTCCTTAAAAATTGTTATTTTTAAATTTAAAAGAGATATGTGTTAATTTTTTATGATTTTTTATTTTTATAATTGTTAGATGTATATGGAAAGTTTGTTTATTTGGAAATATATTATGTTTTGAAATTATTGCACTTACTAAGGAATAGCTAATACAACCTTTTAAAGATGAATAGTTATTCCTCATTTTGAAGAATAACTATTCATAAGGAATGACTATTCCTTGTAATAAAAACATAACTAAACTAAAGAATAACTAGACAATAGGAATAACTATTACATTACAGCGTCTATTATAGTCTACCAAACATGCCCTCAGGTTGTTTAGAGAAGAAACAAAATTTTAAAAAATAAACATAAAATAATAAAAAATTCTTTAAAAAAAAAAAAAACAGTTAACCATCTAAAGTACCAAAATACTTAGGGTATGTTTGAAATGGAGGGAGATGGAGGGGGAAGAGAGGGAAGGATGTCATAGGGTTAGGCTTCAACAACATGTCAGTAACATTGTGTTTGGTTATGGTGATTTGGGAGAGGATAGAAAGATGAGAGGAAAAAATAGGGAGGAAAATTATTTGGAATGTTGTTTGGTTGTGAAGGGATGGGGGGTTGGATTTTTGTGAGGCTCAAGTATTAAATCCCTAGGCCAACCTAAATCTCATCTCCCTAATTTGGGGAGAAAATTGGGGTAGATTGTGTACGGGCGTTGTTATTGTAATTTTTAACCCACAGTTTTTTTACGAACCCAAATGTTAGTTTTTTTTCTTACAAATTATTAATTTTTTTTAATGTAATAAGAGTATGAAAGTGAATTTAATTATATAAATTATATTTTTTATTCTCTCATATTTATTTTAAGCCCAATTTTTTTTTTCATCTTTTCACTTATTCATTGTACCAACCGAACGCGCAGGAGAAAAAATTAAATTTTTTATATCTACTATTTTTTTATTTTCTTACTATTTTCTATCTCTCAATTTTTTTCATACCAAATCAAACATACCATAAAGGTATATAACTTATGATGACAAGGACTTTACCTGAAAAGGTCATTACTAATTAAAATAAATTATCAAAATTATGACAGCATTTTCCACTTTCAGGACTTTTCATGAGAATCAAATCATAACTTTTAAAAGCCTTTTTCGTGTCCCTCATCTTCGAGTACAAGTCGCATGTGCCTATGTTAGCACTATCATAATTCATTCCATTTCAGCAATAATAATTCCAGGAACACATCTTTACCACAACATAAAATGATGGACTATGGTAGTGGACTAGAAGTTGTCTAAACATTAAAAAAAATTCAATATATCGCAATTAAATAAAATTAAATCGTTAAAAAGTAAAAACTAAGATTGTAAATATATCAATAAACTACTTTATTATTATACTATATAAGATACTTAAACATTTTATTTTTTTTTTTTTTTTTTTTTTTTTTACCTCCAAGAGTGTCCTAAGGCCACAATTAATGTGTTAGCATTCCATTTTTTTTTTTTTTTTTTTTACTTTTCCAAACAAATGAATTCAAATTATGTATATGAATATCAGTACATTAGTGATAATATTTTTTTTCTTTTGAAAATATGCATTTTAAGTGATGATTAAATGCCAAGAATATTAGTATTGTCTGCACTTATATATATATATATATATTATTCTCCATGAAATGTCCGGTGAAAGTATGATAACAATGTCCTTGAAAACGAATTAAAAACAAAATCCTATTTTCTATTCAGATGCATTCAAAACCCCATATTTTCATGGCATCAAAATTGTATTTTAATTCTAGATGATGTCAGTTTTTACAAGACTATCAAGGGTCACACATATCAAAATTTCAGTGGGCGATGCTTCAAGAATTCTACAGAAGCCCGTGGTAGTGTTTATAAACCAGCCAAAAATTCACCTACACTGTGCTTTTGAGAAAATACAGAACCAAACTTTGACTCCAACTTGGGGTTATTGAGGATTCGCAATCTACTGAGTAATCCAATCAATGTTTGATTGCCTTTCAACCCATATAAACAATTTGTAAAATTTCTTATGAAGACACACAGACCTTTGTGACGTAGACTTGGTTGAAAAATAGTTAATTCTACAAATTTGGATTTGCTAAAATAGATAAACAATTCCTGGGACTTTAAACTATTATTGGCATGACCTCAAACATATTTGAGTTTAGTCACCAACTTTAACTATTTGTAGTAGTGAGGTAATTGGGACAACTTTGTTGCCTTCGCCTTCAACCCTAGGCAGGTTTTGGTTTGACTATATTCAATTATTCATTGGATTTTCGTCATGTTAATCAGGAATCACAAAAGGTTATTTTAATCCATCTAAAATATTATTTTCTTTAACTTTTCTATATTGAAAATGACACAAATAATTTGTACTACGTATACTGTTTAAAATCCAGTGAAGATCGATATAAACCATAGAACCTTTTTTTTTGGTAAGATAAACCATAGAACCTTTAATTATATTTATATCCACCTAAAATACACGTTTTCCTCCTAGTTAACAAAGTCATGAATTTTACTTAACGAAGCCAACATTATGTAAAGGAGGATCAATAATTTCAGAGTATTGAATAACATTGATTAGGATTTTTAGTGTTTGCTAATTAATTCCATAACAAATTTATTTTTAATTTGACTTTAGTATTATGTAATAAGTATGGGTGTACAAATGAGTTGAATGCTAAAACTTCTGATCACTGTGCAAGACTGAAGACCTCAGTTGAGTGAGATCAAGAGTTCCATCGTGCAAGAATGATGATTTAGATAAAAAATATCGGTAGACTCTTGGACCCTCGCTCACCCTATTATGGAAATTTCAAATATTTAAAGCCTGTTTGTTATTAAAAAATTTTAATAACGTTGTTTATATTTTTTAAAAATACGTGTGGATGAAAAAAAAGTGTGAAAATAAACGTAATATTGTTTAAATACTAAAAAATGTTATTTAAATAATAGTAAAAACCGGGTCCTTAATTTCTTTCAAAATTATGTTTGTAGTCACCTTAAAGCCAAACCCTACTTGTATTTAAATCTTATTTCAACTTTAATAATTGTGAAAAAGAAGAAGGCAGAACTAAACCTTGGGGGGGAAAAAGAAGAAGTTTTTCACAGAATTTGTGTTGGACTTACTATTGAAACCATATAGACAACATCAAATCTTAAGGAAACCTTAAAGTGACCAAGAGAATGGTTTTGTGATCGACAAATTAACTTGTGGTAATTAGTATCTTTGAAAATACAAGGTAAAAGTCTGCAATTACTAACAGGAGGAAAGTACAAATACATATAGGTTGCGTTTGTTTTAGTGTAAAATATTTTCAGGAAATAAAAATATTTTCAAGTGTTTGATTGCATTTCAAAAAATATTTTGAAAAATATTTTCTGGTGTTTGGTTATATTCTCGAAAATACTATATAAAACACATTTTCTACTTGTTGCTCACATTTTCTTAGCTTCCAAACAAATATATAATATCATTTCTTAGTCCATAAACACAAAAGAAACAAAACCAAAGAAAAAAAAAATCATCAAATCCAGTCAAATTGAGGGAAGAAGGAAGAGAGAGAGGCGACTGGGTTCGAAGGCGAAGGCGTGTGGGTTGACGTGGTGTTGCGATCTTTGCTTGAGGTGAAGGCGAAGGCATGTGAGGCGACTGGGTTCGATCTTTGCTTGATCGGTGCGCTGCTGCAATCAACGAGACCGGTGTGATCTGGTGCGATCGACGAGACCAGTGGAGTGTGGGTTGTCGGTCTAGAGAAATGATCTGTGGAGGCTCACCGTCTCTCTCTCTCTCTCTCGTTTGAAGCTCGGTTCGAAAATGGTTTGAAGTGAAAATAGAAATGTAAAATAATTTACGAGTCAAAGGGTTCTTTTTACGGTCAAATGAAATGCTTTTTTGAAAAATTTATTTTTCATACGCAACCAAACACACGGTTCGGGTGTAAATTGATTTTTTGAAATGGTTTTACACCGAAACAAATGCACCCATAGTCTAACTTTGTGTGCGTAAAATCTTGTAAATAATGTATGTACCCAACCTTTAATTGTGAACTTGTTGATACATATTTATTGTCAAGTAGAGTGTACTTAGCAAATTCTCCGGTCGATAATACATATTTTTAAATTATAAGTTTTTTGTAATTCTTGTATGAAATTCAAATTTTACACACATTTTTTTTAATGATTGGGATATACGTATATTTTTCCGGTGATAATAATCATGTAATGATATATAGTTTTGGTTAGTAGTACAATAGTGAATCCTTTTTTTTCTTTTTCTTTTTTTTTGGGTTGATAGGATAGTGAATCAATGTAACACCAACTTTGATTTAATTGTCACCCAATAGGTGTCTAGATGATAGCATTGGACGGTGTCCAAGTCCAATATAGCATTAAAAATAAAAGGTACTTTAAATGACCATTCCACCTCAAAATAAATACAGTCCACTTCAAAATTCACCGACTTTGCCTTTTTTTTTGGAAGAGAAAAATTAAATTACAGATGGTACAAAATTGACTGAAAGTGAAAGGGAGTTCTAGAAGGAAATGGACGGGATCTCAAGGAGGAGTAATTAAATCGAACGGTTAAGATTGCAGGAATCGCATCAGCAAAAGAAAAGAAAAAGAAATGAGAAATCAGAGGGAGCATCTTTGAACATGACTGAGCGGATGTAATTGCTTTTGTCCGTTGCAAGCCACGTGGCGTGTAGAGTAATTGAGCAAGGTGCTTATGACCATTCCACCTCAAAATAAATACAGTCCACTTCAAAATTCACCGACTTTGCCTTTTTTTTTGGAAGAGAAAAATTAAATTACAGATGGTACAAAATTGACTGAAAGTGAAAGGGAGTTCTAGAAGGAAATGGACGGGATCTCAAGGAGGAGTAATTAAATCGAACGGTTAAGATTGCAGGAATCGCATCAGCAAAAGAAAAGAAAAAGAAATGAGAAATCAGAGGGAGCATCTTTGAACATGACTGAGCGGATGTAATTGCTTTTGTCCGTTGCAAGCCACGTGGCGTGTAGAGTAATTGAGCAAGGTGCTACGGTGGTACCCAGCATTAGAGCACACGTGTAAAAAAAGCTAAACGGGCAGATTTGGAGGGTGCTGCCCGGACCCCACGGGCAAACGGGCAGTTGTTCGAGTTGGGGAACAAGATTACAAAAGCCTTGGAAAAAGAGCTTCGGTTTTGGGGTTGGGGAGCGTAATCATCAAATCCCCAAAATGCCAGTCCGCTTTTAAACCCCACCATTTTTTCCATTTAATTTTACAATTTGTTGACCCGTGCCATTACGAGTAAGCACTGTAGGGTAAGGTTAGAAATTAAGGGTGGTCTGTTATTGTTGTTTGAATAACAGTTTTTAGTGTTTAAACAAAATTTTATATTTTTTCACACAATTTTTTATCAATTTATATTTTTTAAAAATAAAAATAATGTTACTATAACAAAATTATCAAATGGACCCTAAATATCTAAATACATGACCATTTTCACACCTAAATGACCATTTTAACACTCAAAATTTTGTATTTTTACAATTTATTGACTTGTACGGTTGTGAAATATTGATTGTAATAGGTAAACCATTAGAATGTAGAATTTGGTTATTTCATCATTTTTCACGCTTAATTTCATAATTTATTGACTCGTGCCATTATGAGTGAGCATCACAAAGTGATGTGGCATAAAACATTTAAAAACACGACCATTTTCACGCTCAAAATTTTGTACTTTTACAATTTTTTGACTCGTGTGATTGTGAAAGATAAATTGTAATGGGTAAACCATTAGATTGTAAAATTGGGTTGTTTCACCATTTTTTACGCTTAATTTCACTATCTGTTGACCCGTGCTATTATGAGTAAGCATCATAAAGTGATGTGTGGCACAAAATATTTAAACACACGACCATTTTCACACCTAGATGACCATTTTCACACTCAAAATTTTGTACTCTTACAATTTGTTGACTCGTCTGATTGTGAAAGATAGATTCTAATGTGTAAACCATTAGGTTGTAAAACTGGGTTGTTTCACCATTTTTTACGCTTAATTTCACTATTTGTTTACCTGTGCGCCATTATGAGTAAGCACCGTAAAGTTATGTGTGGCATAAAATATTTAAACACACGACCATTTTCACACTTAAAATTTTGTACTTTTACAATTTGTTGACACGTCTGATTGTGAAAGATAGATTGTTATGCCTAAACCATTCGTTTGTAAAATTGGGTTGTTTTTTTTTTGTAATTATTCAATGTTACTAAAGTGATAATAATTAAATTAATTGGTTTTTAATGATTTGTATCGAGTTTATTCATTCTTTATCAACTCTATGAATAGTTAAAAATTAATTTTTATAATTATTAAAGTGGTAGAGTACAAGTAATAGAGACAAAAAAATAAATAGTAAGTCGATTAGTGTCAATTGTGCGCATCGCATACAGTAAATCACTTAAAATTATAAAATTATTAAGAAAAAAAAAAACTTTGTATGTACCATGTAGAATAAAATTGTTAAATATTTTTAGGATATTTTGTATTTTGTTAAGTTAATTAATCGGAAAGCCTAAAAACCAGTAATGAAGGCCCACCGGTCATAATCGTCATCACGGGATGGTGGGGCCAGTGGTTTTGTTAGTTTCGAGGAGGTGGGTGGGGCCAAGGGGTGGGGTTGGAGGAAAACGACAAAAGAATCTTGGAAAAGTGGGGTACAGTAATAGAGAGTGTATGATGTAAGATTTTTGAGTAGAGGTACTACTTTATTTTTTTGCTAAATTAAGAAGGAGTGAGAATAGGGGTGGGTTTTGAGTGAGAAACAAGGTGGGAGAAAAAAGTGAGGCCGTGGGTTTTGGAGCTATGGATAGTACTGGTACTGTTTGATAGCTCGGATTTGTGAAACTATCACTTGCATTCTAGCGCGTGGGTGTTTTTTTTTTTTGGGTCTATATTTTTGTTATCCTTTATTTGATAATAAAGCAAAGCAAGATAGCTTATAAAAAAAATAAGTAAAGCAAGATAGAAACATGGTATAAAAGATTTATTTTTAAGGTTCAAATTAAATGGTGTTTTTTTTTTCCAATAAATTTGGTGGAAATAATTTGTGAAAAAATGTTAGATAACGTTGTAACCCAATTCCACTGTACGATCTAGATGAGGAGAACTTTGATTTAAATCCTCCAGTAATTTTTTTTTTTGAAAAAGCAAACATCATGGGTCATTTATTAAAAAGGAAAAAAAATTTACAATGAATCATGAATTTCAAGATGGCCTATGTCATTAGGGATGAATTTAATCCAATTTTGAAGCTCTTCACTAAACTTTGCATGTTCAGCTAGATAATGAGCAACTGAATTACTTAATTTCTTGACATAAAGGAAAAAGATCAAACGGAGGTTCAAGGAGAATGAAAGGGAGTCTACCAAAATTAGGTCATATATTGGATGATCCACCTCCCTAGCTTTCAAGGTTTTAATGACCACCTCTGCATCGCCTTCAACAATAGTATAAAAAATGCTAATGTCTTAGCAAAGATATTAGTTTTTCTAATGGCTAATGCTTCAACTGCTTCCTTAAAGTATGGTAGCAAAATTCTTTGAGAAAGGTCACCAATAACACTACTAGTTAATTGTTAACCCAAAAAAAAAAAAAAAAAACTTGTGAAAAAAATTAATAATTTAAACTATATAGAAAAGTATTAGGCTCTATTTGATTGCTAGGAATTATAAACCACGAGAGTTATGGATATTTTAGAGTTTTAAACTCACAATAATTAAAATTCTTGAGAGTTAGACATTTATGTTTTAAGGTATGCCTAAAATTTGATTTTTTTTATCATATTATTGAAAGCATTATATTTAAAAATATCAATCATAATAATATAAAATATTCTTATACAAATTATTTTAGTAACTAACTAATTAATAGTTTTTCCATTCTAGATTTTTTAAATGAAAAAATCACCCTTCAACATTACTAAAAGTCTTATGTGGGTGAAAAATAAATATTTTTGTATTAAAATGAATCATATAGAGTTAGTTTTAAGAGTAAATATGAAAATTGGAAATAAAAATATCACATTATTCTCATGTATATATAATCTATAATTAATCTTAATTTAATAATATGAGAAGTTGCAAACAATGTTCTCTTTTGGTTAAATCATAAAATTCTAAATTGTTATTCACAATGAAATAAACTCCAAATTATTGCAAACAAAATTTAGATAAATATCCTTAAGAGTTACTATAGTTTATCTTTTGATTTATTAACTCAATTTCAAGGCCATTTTCATCTCCATCATGTACCTATAAATGTTGGTTGTAAATATTACGTTTTATTCCCATCATTTTCAAACAAAATTTGTTTTAAGAAGTGCAGGATGGAGAGATGAAACGTGGAAAACAAATCCAATTGAATAACCGAATGTAATCAAGACATTGACTTAATTGATAAATACATGTATGTCTTGAAATTTTCTTTTTAGAAGTGAGAACAAATGCTTAAAAAAAATAAAATAAATAAAATAACAGCTAAACACATATACTTTAATTACATTATTTCACTAATAAGTTCAAACACAAATCCAAAATGTAATCAAATAATTGACTTAATCAAATACATGCATGTTTTGAAAATTCATTTAATACTCATACAGTCATACATGTACATAATAAAAAAAAGAAAAAAGAAAAAGAAAAAGTGAGAGTAACCTTTGGAATCCATATTAAATACAATGTGTAAAGAAAATTATAGGTAATCAATACATGTTCAAATAGTAGGAGTTGATTTTAGTCATCCTAAATTAAAAATTTTTGTTATTTGTTTGTAGGAAAAAAAAAAACGCGTTTGTATTTAATTTTTGGAGGTGAATTAATTGTGACGAGTTGTGGTAATGTCACTAATGTGTACTTTGTTGTTGTGTTGGTAGCATTTTTCTTAATTGTTTTACTTAACGAGAAAGGTCTGGAAGGGACTAAGTGAGAGTCTAGGAGACTTTGGGACCAAGGGAAAGACTTTGGGACCAAGGGAGTTGTGAACGTTACGTTTACGCGCATGGTACGAGCGTGGACCCAGGTTTATTTCCCCACTACGATCTTGACGTTAGAACGTAGAGATCTGAATTTAAAAAGAGAAAAAAGGAGCTGAGTGTGATCATGTGCAGTTTGGTCGCGAGTGGGGGCTACATGCTCGGAGAGTGGAAGTTTTTGGTCCCCATTACGAGAATATAATCCATCTTACATTTTTACCCTCATTAACCCCGATAAACCACAACAAATGCCACTAAATCTATGTCATTAATGATTCACATCTCTCCTACTCTTTTGGCATTATCGTATTTTTTGGACCAGATAGTGGTGATTAATTAACTATTAATTTATAACCAAATATCAAAATTAAAAAAAAGAAAAGAAAAAATAAACTTGGAGATGCAGGTATTTTGGGCCAATGGATTCACCTGCACGGATTCTAGAGAAACCTGCCCGTTGTTTCTCACTCTCTCTGTCTCATAGTCTTCACCAACTTCTTTATAACCCATCTCCCTTCCATTTCTTCCATCCCATCTCACTTTCTCTCCCTCTCTCTCTAAAACACATTGTAGACCCCAAAGAGAAAACAAGAACAACAGAAAAAAATCCCAAGACACAAACACTAGAAGAACAATAAAATTGTGAGTGTTTTAGAACCACACATATACAATATTTTCTTGTTAATTGAATTGATGGAGTACACAAGTACAAGAAGGCCTTGTTTCATCGAGGAAGATAATGGGTTGGCTTCTTTGGCAGACATGGAAGCTGGGATCTCTGGAACTGGGAACCAGCATAATCATGCCCATCATAGTCACAATCAAAACCACCCTTTCTTCTCTAGGACACTGTGTTACAGTGCCTCGTATAATATTAGCAGGAGGGGTAGTTTGAGAAACCTTTCGGCTTTGTCTCCGAGATCTGCTGGGCCTAGGTTCTACGATGCAAGATTCGAGGATCACCAACCCCATTTCTTGGAAGCCTGTTTTCTCTGCAAGAAACCACTTGGGGATAACAAAGACATCTTCATGTACAGGTTAGCCACTTCTTTCTTTCTTTCTTATTTGTTATATCAATCAAGTTTCTTTCTTTTGGGAAATAAAAGATTCGCATTTGTATTTTTGTTGGTCTACTTTGATTTATTTTTGGAAATTATGATCTTGGGGCCTTTATTTGGAAATAAAAGAACAACCTTTACCTTTTGGCACTAGTTAAAACTTAAAAAAATTGGAATTGAAATTTCTCCAAATTTCTTGGTCGAAAGTGAAATTTGTAGCCTTTTCTTTTCCAACTGATTGGGATCTGAAATATACTAAGATGGGTCTGATTCTTTGGTGTGATTAATGGTTACTAATATTGAAAGTTTTGATTTTGCAGAGGAGACACCCCATTCTGTAGTGAAGAGTGCAGACAGGAACAAATAGAAATCGATGAAGCAAAGGAGAAGAACTGGAATCTTTCTTCCTCAATGAAGGCGTTGAGGAAAAAGCAACAGAGAGAGTCCACTTCCCCAAACAAAACCCAGAAGAACTACCCTTTCCGTACAAGCACTGTTGCAGCCGCTTGAGTATATTAACCAAACAAAAAAACAAAGATGTGGAACTACCACAATATATTACCAGAAAAAGAAATGAAGAGTAAAAAAAAAAATAATATTATGCTTTGTGTTTTAGGAAGAGAAATAGGGCGGAGATACAAGAAGAAGAAAGAGACCCACTTGAGAATTTTGTGTATGTTGAAACTGTGAATCGTAATTAGAAGGAGAAAGTGTGTTTGGTTGCTTGCATCACCTGCTCCATGGGATTAGCTCTTTGGGTTTTTTTTTTTTTTTTTTCTTTTTTTATGTTAATTATATATATAATTTCCTGTTAAATATCTAGTAATGCTAAAGCTTCAGCCTTTTGAGTGAAGAATTGTAACCAGGAAAGTTCCTTGTTATATTATTACTCGCTGGTGAGCTTTCTTATTTTGCTTTTGAATTCACTTTGAAGTGTGTGTGTGTGAGAGAGAGAGAGGTGTTGGTGGAGTTTTTTCCCTGGTAAACCGGAAAAAGAGGGCCTAGCGGCGAATTAGGAAAGTACTCGAAGAAAAGCACCCACAAAAAGCAAAGAAAGTGTTGAATTGGGAAAAGCATTTGTGGGGGAAAAAGTATAATTGTTGCTTTCTAGGAACAGAGTCAGCAACCTGGATCCGGTGCAGACGTTTCCACGGAATTTCTTTTGTATATAAATTTAAATTATTAACCTTTTAAAATAGTCTTTAATTCAAAAGGTAAAAATAATATCTTGATAGTGGAATGGGTTTTTGGAATAGTTTTTAATCATGAATTGGACAACAGACTGTTTTCTAAAATTAAAAAGCCCAAAGAAAAAGATGGTTTTGTTTGGCTGCTTTAGGTAGTAACGTCATTGATGATGCTCGCTCTCATCGTGATGATTTTTATCTGTTGCCAATGCCTTCGTTTGTTTGGGCCTTTTGTGTGCTCAATCATATAAACTCGGTAGCAGCAGCCAGTGTGTGTCGAGTTTGGAGGTGGAGCCTAGTAGCTACCATGAGGCAGTTAAGGACTGGCTGCCATAGGCATCATGTCAATTGGTTGCCACCATCCTCAAGAAGCCCACCCATCATTGGGACAAACGCCTAGAAACTCCAAAATACACGTATACGCCTTGGATCGGAAGAAATTACACAAACGAAAGTGAAAGAGAGAATTAAATTGCAAATTACCCCGTTTAACTTTGCCTTAAATTCAATTAAGTTCTCTAACTTCAATTTCAATCAATTTAGTCTTTCAACTTTTAATTTTATTCAACCCAGTCATTTTGTTAATACTCATAGTTGATCTATCATTAAAAGTTTATTTGGGAATAGCTTATTCAGCTAAAATTAAAATATTTTTGCTAAAAATATTATACATAGAGTTAAAAAAAATTGAAATAGTACTGGAATTTTTTTTTTTTTCAAAAAGCACGATGAGCACATGAATAATAGCAAAAATAAGTTAAATAGCAAAAAAAATTAATTTCTTAAATTGATACCAAACGCAACTTAAGTGCCTAAAATAGAGTATTTTTAGTTTTTTTTTTAATAATTTATTTTATCTGTTAAAAGTTTTAAAATCTTTGATTTCCCTATCCTCGCTATGCATTCCCCCAATTCCCATTCTTTCCTCAACCATCTTCCTTTAACATCTCTCCTTTCAAAAATTTCCCATTTCCCCAAATTTTTATCAAAATAATAATGTTCCCATTTTTATTGCATTAGTGACACCCAAAAAGTCTCCAAGTGCAATCTTCTTTGTCTTCATGTTGTTTGGATCTCCTTAAAAGTTTACGGAAGATTTTGTTGTGCTACAGTCGGGATCTTTGAGCCTATACTTCTGAATTCTTTTACTCATGAACTAAGAAACGAGAACAAAGTCACCATTAGCACTAACCACAAGCCCAATAGCTCCAGAAAGCCCTGTTAGGAATACAGTAACTTGTTTCATTTGTATATCATGTTTGAATAAATTTGTTGTTTTATCATATATTTGAATGTAGAGATTAAAGGACGAAGACAATGGGTTAGGTTGTTGTGAATATGGTGTAGGATGAAGGCTCCACAAAGACTAGTGAGATGTTCCCCTCAAGCTTGGCCCAAATCAATGAAATTTATAAGAGATAGGAAAGGATAACAGCAAGGGATTCTATCCGAAGACATTGAAGATTAATAATCAGACTTATATTCTAAAGAATGAATAAGCATTAAGTTTTTACACCAAGGATCCTGAGGACTCAGGGTTTTCAACCTCTCTTCTCTCTTTATCCCTCTTTCCTTATATAGACTACTTCCATTGCCTCTACAAAATCCATCTCAATCTAATTCCCTCCTCCTTTTTTCCGACACTTGTTACCTTTCACATTTGAGGAAATGGTGGCAGAAACTTACATAATTGTGGTATATACTGCTCAAGTCAACTTCTCATTAATGCGGCTGATAAAGCTGTTGGCCCTAATTAATGTGGATGCAACAAGCTAAACCAGGCCTGCAGCTCCCCTATTGCTCATTGTCATCCACTCCCTTCAGATCCTAAACCTTTCCTTTTCGGGCGGTTCCTTCCTTTGGGCCCGTGACTTACAGTGCTCCCGTGTCATTACTAGGGCCCCTCAACTTCCTCCTCGGTCCTTGAGCTAATATTATGACCCTTCATATCCTTCCTCGGTCCTCGGGTACCCACAATAGCCCTCTAAAACTTTTGCTATTTGTTGTATGGGCCAAATGAAAAGAGTAGAGGCCCAAGCCCACTTAGAATAGTGAGATATTCTCCTTAAGTTTGGCCCAAATCAATGAAATTTATAAGAGATGGGAAAGGATAACAGCAAGGGATTCTATCCGAAGACACTGAAGATTAGTAATCAGACTTATATTCTAAAGAATGAATAAGTATCAAGTTTTTACACCAAGGATCCCGAGAACTCAGGGTTTTCAACCTCTCTTCTCTCCTTCTCCCTCTTTCCTTGTATAGCCTCCTTCCATTGCATCTACACCATCCATCTCAATCTAATTCTCTCCTCCTTTTTTTCGACACTTGTTACCTTTCACATCTGAAAAAGATGGTGGCAAGAACCTACATAGTTGTGGTCTATACTGTTGAGGTCACCTCCTCATTAATGCGGCTAATAAAGCTGTTGGCCCTAATTAATGCAGATGCAACAAGCTAAACCAGGCCTGCAGCTTCCCTATTGCTTACTGTCATCCACTTCCTTCAGATTCTAAACCTTTCCTCTTCAGGCGGTTCCTTCCCTTGGGCCTGTGACTTACAGTGCCCCTGTGTCATTACTGGGGCCCCTGAACTTCCTCGTCGGTCGTCAGGCTAATATTATGACCCTTCAGGTCCTCCCTCGGTCTTCAAGTACCCACAACTTGAATTATGATTGGGTTTGGGGATGAATTTGTACAATTGATTTATAAAAAATAAAAAAAAAATGTACACAAATTTTGTATCATGATTGAACTTTTAGGTTAAAGGTGTAGTTTAATTTTTGAAAAAATCTGTACAGAAATTTGTATTTGGGTAACAAATTTTGAGTATTAAATTTGATGTTTTTTTAAGACAAATTTATATTCTTTTCTTTAATATGAAATTTGATAACAAATTTTCAGTATGAAATTTGATGTTCATCCTTTAGTTTGGTGGAAAAACTAAATTTGAATTTTAAAATTTTTTGTTTTACTAGAAATATTTTTATTATTATTAATTTATATATATTTTTAATATAAAAATTATTAACCGAAGAAAAAAAAAGTCGAACTATATCGTTTAAGGCATTTAACAACAAATCAGCTAGTAAACTTTAATAAAATGATTGAACTAAATGAAGTTAAAGAATTGAATTGAACAAAGTTGGAATTAGTTGATTGAATTGAATTTTAAGACAAATTAAAGGATATAATTTATAATTTAGCCAAAATAAAATATAGCTTAAAAGATAAAGCACGAAAAGAGAGAGATTGTGAGATAAAAATTAGTTTTTAATTTAAGTCCTTTTTTATTTGTTGTATGTTTGTGGATGTGAGAGAAATAATTAAACATTATTTATGTTTTGTTATTATTTACTTTATAGTGAAAATACATTTGAAATGTATTTAATTTTTTTATTATGTATTTTTCAGAGAATTTTATTAATTTATACAAATTGAATTTATTTATTTGTATTTTTAATTAATTTTACGTTAACATGGTTTGGCCTTTGGTTAAACCGTGGTCTAACCTTGAAATCTTAAACCACTTATATTTTTTAGTTCTTTTCACAATATAGTTTCTAAAAATACAAATGTCTCTTCTCCAGGCTTTAATGTTTTAAAAATTAAAATGAGTTAGAAAGAAAATAATAGGACATTAAATACATTGACAAATATACTACTCTTTTGTTTAATTTAAGGAAGTGGATATTAACTGTCATAATAAGAACAAAATTGACAGTTTAAAAAAAGATAAAAGTGGAAGTTTGCTTAACTAAACTGAGCAGTTAATATAACATATAGGAACACCACTTAACCCCAAGGTTTAAGCTTACGAGTTTGGTTTCAACTATGTTATGTTAGTTACTTCATTGTTATTCAAATTGGACTTAACTCATTCGTGTATTACTAACAATCTCTTCCAGACCTTTATTTAGACCATGAACATGTTCTACTAACTCTTCCTTGTTTATGAGTTTTTCCCTCATTAGCTTGTCATATGGGTCTCTTGTGTTTCATTCATGAGATCCACATATCAATACCACGTGCTAATCTAAGAGAACTCAACCCGCAGTTCCATGTTTGTGGAAATCTCCTCACACTTTGGGAGCCTCCAATTAAATGGTTAGTATAACATATAGATACACAACTTAACTTGAAACACTTAACCCTTTGAGTTTGAGCACAACTATATTATATTAATCACCAACTTTTCTCATTATTCTACAATGTGATACTTTCACTCACACATATATTCCCATGGTTGTCCTCACTAAATATGCTAAAACCCTTTCACACTCCCTTAAAAAAATCCAAAACAGAATTAATTAAACACTCTATATTATCTCCTTCTACTCCCTCTATATGTAAACACATTGTTACTCTCATTTGTATCCATGTCGCTTTGAGCATTAGCATTTTGTGTTCTTAAAAAAAAAAATGTTAATTTACACTAAAAAGAGTTACTTTATTTATTTTATTATACAATTTCACAACTCACCTAACATTTCAGTTTTTATTTTAATATACAACTCACTAAAACAATATAAATTACTCAATTAAATATAAATCTACAAACCATAAACAATATAAAGAAAAGAGTGAAGTGTGGGAGTGAGTGAGAAGTTAATAAAATAAATAAATATAAGTTTATAAATCAAGAACAACATTTTCTAATAGTAACAATTTATTGTAGGCTTGTAGCTTGGTTGCAAATTTTTTAAGAAATTGCAATATTGGTAATGCGTTTTTGGTGATTTGATGATTTAAAATTGTAATTTGGGGAGTTTTACCCCCATAATACTAATTGATGGTTTAAAATAGCAATTTAGGGATTACACAATATTTTGCTCACTTCGTCCCAACGTTGCCTTCCTCCCAGCTTTTGCTTCTTCTGTGTTTTTTTTTTTTTTTTTTTAATAATTATTTTATTAATTTAAAAAAAAATTAGGGCAAGACAAAACAAGCGGGTAATTTTTGTTGTCTGATTATTCCTTACAAATAATTTAATTTTTAGTTTTTAATCACACATGTAATATTAAAGTTACAAAAAAATTTATATTCTTTAATAAATATTAAGAAAATAAATTACCAAAAATTGCAGAATGTAGTGTCCCCAAATCTATCCCTTCTACATGATGGGAAATTTCGTGCAGGTCGGTATGGGATTGGTTGATTGAAGATGTGCCGTACTTACTACGTAGTCATCCTTTAATGCTACAAGTATCGTGTACCCCATATCTATCTATTGGTCTAATCAACCCATTATTATCAAACTAATTGTTAGTACTGGTGTTGTTTGTTTGTATTTTTTTCATTATTATATAATTGATATATCCTTTTTTTTTTTTTTTTGACAAAAGATAAGAAGAGTTTTTATTAATGAAATCACCACAAGAAAAACAACCAAAAACTCAGGACAGCTCAGACTGAAAAACATCAGCCACCTCCTTAGGTAGTGCTTCTACCTATACCTCAATATCTGCAGATAAAACTGCTTTTTTAACTAAACTGTGAGCTAATCTATTCCCTTCCCGCCTAACATGTTAAAACGTACACCCTCTCAACATCCGACCCAAACACTTAGTCTCATTAATGATATGACCAAACAGCAAATTAGAAGGGCCTGCTCGTTGCAAAGCCGTAATAACATGAAGGCAGTTGCCTTCAACAATAATGTTAAACAAGCTCAGTTCCCTTGCAAAATTCACTACCCTCCTAGCTGCCAAAGTCTCAGTATCTGCAGATAAAACTGGTTTTTTAGCTAAACTATGAGCTAATCTATTCCCTTCCCGCCTAGCATGTTGAAACGTACACCCTCTCAACATCCGACCCAAACACTTAGTCTCATTAATGATACGACCAAACAGCAAATTACAAGGGCCTGCTCGCTGCAAAGCCGTAATAACATAAAGGCAGTCGTCTTCAACAATAATGCTAAACAAGCTCAGTTCCCTTGCAAAATTCACTGCCCTCCTAGCTGCCAAAGCCTCCGCCATCTCAACCGACTGAACTTGACCCAAATTCTAACATAATGCCGCAATAACTTGCCCGAAAAATCTTAGTAAATAACACCAATTGCAGCAGAACTTGAATATTTGGAAAAAGCCGCATCAAAGTTGGCTTTGTAGCAGTCTTCAGGCGGTGGAGACCAGCACACCATAGGACGAGGATTTGGAGCACAATCCACCTGAGAATTCACATCCCAGTACTCTGCCACCAGCACCCTTGCTCTGTCACCCAGTTCATGTAACAGCCAAACAGATTGGCGTTCTCGCATCCGGTTTCGACGTTGCCATAAGCACCAAGCCATCGTGGCAAATAAAGCTACTCGAAAACTCGACCCACCACTAAATAGCTCCTCCAATAGCTCAAAGAAGGTTCGGCGCTTCTTCAGAACCAACAGACGAAATTATGGTATTGACATCCATACAGGGCAGGCTTGATCGCAAAGCCAAAGGCTATGCAAAGTCGTGTCTGTGTGGTCACCACAACCATCACACTCTTGACTAATGGGAAGTTGCCTTGCCCGTAAGTTCTGCTCAATGGGTAATGAATCCTTTACAGCACGCCAAATAAAATTCCGGATCTTATTAGGAGTCTGAATCTTCCATATCTTCTTCCAAACCATACCATTATTAGCTTGAACTGATAAGCTTGGCATGATAAGAGCTTCAGCAGAGATAAGCATACAGTATGCACTCCTAACACTATATTCACCATCATTAGTCAGAGGCCAAATCAGAGTATCCTCAGCCCTTTCCTCACAAACTTGAATCTGTCGCACCATATTTGCCTCCCATGGAAGAAAACAACTCGCCAAGCGACCCGGGTCCTAAATTCTTGTGTCAAGGAGAAACAAATCACACACCCGATGAACAGAGAGCTAGCTTTTGGAGATATAATCTTACTGTGGTTCAGATTAGGCAGCCACCTATGTTGCCATACATCAATCAATTGCCCATTACCAACCCTCCAAATTGCCCCTTTCTCAATAACACTTCGAGCTTGTAAAATACTTCGCCAAGCATAGGAACAACTTGGATGAACTGGAGCCTCAAGAATATTACCATTCAGAAAGTACTTTGCACTAAACACTTTAAAAAGGAGGGAGTCACGATGATGAATTAGACGCCACACCTGTTTAGCCAACAAAGCATTATTAAACTTTTGGAAATCCCAAAACCCCATACCTCCAATTGATTTTGAAGAACATAACGAACTCTATTTGACCCAATGAATTTTCTTTGCATCACCATTTCCCCACCAAAATGTTCGAATCATGGCTTCAATATCCTTACAAAGACTCACCGGAAGCTTGAAAACACTCATTGAGTAGACCAAAATAGATTGGACTACCGCCTTAATCATAATCTCCCGCCCTACTTGTGACAACAACTTTTCCTTCCAGCCTTGCATACGACCCCATATCCTTTCTTTTATTTGGGTAAAGCATGCCGCCTTATTCCTTCCAACAAAAGAAGGTAAGCCTAAATATTTCTCATAATGTCTAATAGCGGGAACATTGAGGGCCCCTTTTATAGCTCCTTGAGTTACTTCATTTGTGTTTCTACTAAAGCAAAGAGTAGTTTTCTCCTTATTAATCACTTGACCTGAAGCTACCTCATAATAAGCCAATAGCTCTTGAATTTTATTGCACTCTTCTAAAGTAGACCTGCAAAAGATCATGCAATCATTTGCAAAGAAAAGATGAGTTAGTTTAGGTCCAGATCTACAAAGTGAGAAGCCGTGTATATCTCCTTTTGTTGCAGCATTCAGTAAAAGAGCATTCAACCTCTCAGCACAAAAAATGAACAAATAAGGGGAAGAGGATTTCCCTGCCTTAGACCTCTAGAAGGGACTATCATACCCTCTGGCTCACCATTCACAAGAATAGAATATGATACAATAGTAACGCACTCCATAATCAAAGCCACCCATGTGATCGGGAATCCCATCTTGATAAGAATTTTTTCTAGAAACACCCATTCCACCCGGTCATAAGCCTTGCTTATATCTAATTTCATAGCCATAAAACATTTCTTCCCTGTACAACTATTCTTCATATGATGCAAAGATTCAAATGCAATTAAATTATTATCAGTGATCAATCTATCTGCAATGAAGGCACTCTGGATCTCAGAAATAATGGAATTAAGCATGGGCTTGAGACGATTGGCAATCACTTTACTAATGATCTTATAAATCACATTACACAAACTTATGGGTCTAAAATTTGAAACCCTCTCAAGATTTTGGATTTTAGGAATTAGAGTAATAAAGGTATGGTTTGTAGACCTAAGAATAGACCTCGAATTTAGACATGATAAAACAGCCTGAGCAACATCCATACCTATATCAGTACAGTAAGTATGATAAAATAAAGGCGGCATACCATCCGGACCAGGGGCTTTAAGGGGAGCCATTTCCTTGATAGCCACTCCCACCTCCTTACTACTAAAAGGCCTCTCCAGCTCAGCTCTCATAGTCTCGTAACCACAGCTTCTACCCCAGCCAAAACCCTCTCAAATTCTGTGGATTCGAAGAAGTAAAGAGATGAGTATAAAAATCAGTAAGGGGAGCTGAAAAAACTTCCTCATTTTCCTGCCAGACTCCATTCCCATCACGTAAACCCTTAATAAAATTCTTCCTCTTCCTTTGAGTAGCGATACCATGAAAGAACTTTGTATTCTGATCACCATGCTTCAACCACTGAATCCTAGACTGTTGTTGCCACATCTTCTCCTCCTTATCATATAAAGTATTCAATTCCTTCTTTAACCGTACAACATCCTCATGCTCCCCAGTTCTAACTGAAGCTTTTTTAGCGTGCCACAAATGGTCCTTTGCATGCTTTATCTGCTGTTTCACATTACCAAAGTGATCCCTACTCCAGGTCCTCAATCGGTCCTTACATCTCTTCAGTTTTGTAGTAGCGACGAACGTGGGAGTACCATTAGGAGCACAATCCCAAGCCCTTTTCACCACCTATTTACACTTAGGATTTGAGATCCATATTGCTTCAAACCGAAAAGGCTTCCTACGCCACTTTTGGAACTTGCTATTACCATCCAAGGATAGAAGAATTGCCCTATGATTTGATGTAAAGCAATTCAGANAGTTATTTTATTGCTTGCATTCAATATCTGCCATTGGTTTCATATTCTTATTATGTTGCTTGCTAGTTAAAGCAGTCTATATAGCAAAATGGAGCACTGTAGTGGTACTAAGAAGTGTTTGCACTACTTAAAACTTGAAAATAGGTAGTGAATTTGTTGATCGAATTTTTTGTGCCCAAATGCCCAAATGGAGGAAATGATATTCTCACACTTCCGCTTGATTGGTTAATCCAAGTATTTGCGTATAATTTGATTAATCAAACTTCTCCTTTGTCCTGAAGAGTTGACATGTATAAATGCAAGTAATTTTTATATCACTTGTAATGTTTCTCTCCATTTCACTATTTTCGTCATTATGTTGTGCAGATGTTTTGTCACATTATCATGCATCTAGTTAATGATTCATTCAGCTGAACTGTGTTATCACTTAATGCTCTCTTACTGGAAATTTCTATTAGACAATTATGTCTTTCTTTGCCTAATTTGTGCCACTGCCAATGTATGTGGTTTGAGTCCCACCTGAGCCTTTCCTAGTCCCATTATTATGCCTAATTTGTGCCACAGCCAATAAATGTGTTTGTTGGATATTTATAAAAACGTTTCATAAAAATTATATGTTGGATATTTATATATTTATATATATAAAAATGTTTCACAATCTGTCATAATTATTCATATTTGTGTTTGTTGTAAATGCAGAGCCTAAAACGGAGATGGAAGACACAAACACAGACACAAACAAAGGATTGCAAGAGATATTTTAGCTATTCCCGTCACAACTGTTGCTTCAGAAGCTGCTTTTAGCACTAGTGGGAGACTTTTAAGTCCACACCGTAGTAGGGTACATCCCAAGACTATAGAGGCAATGATGTGTGCTCAGAATTGGTTATAGAGTGAAATCAACGGTTCGTAATTGTCTAATTTCTATTTATAAAATCAAAGTGTGTTTTTATATTTGCTAGTTACAATTTGATAAAGTTTATTCCATTTTTTAATTCATTGTTGTTGTAGGTTCTTCAACTATATTTGGAGATAGTACATTTCAATCAATTCTTGATGATGGGGAGCCAAATGAAGATGATGGGAGTTGTGCCACAATTGATGGGAGTTGTATCACAATTGATGAAGATTAAACATTTTGTAATAATTTAGTAGTTTTTTTAATTTCTTAGACTTGTTAGATTAATTTGTTGGTTTGTAATTATTCTAAACTTGTGGGATATATTTTGTAGCTTTTTAATTTCTTGGACTCGTTGGACTTTTGATACTTATTTCTTGGATTTGTAGGATTTATTTTATTTTTATGTTTAGACGGTGATTTTAGTTATGATTTTGTTGATTAATGATTAAATGGTTATCTTAGCTTGGTAATTTATTGATTTAAAATCTTAGTTATAATTTATTGAATTATGATTATGATATTAGTTATGATTTATTGATTTATAGATTTGTAATTAACAGGTGATTTATTGATTTATGATTAGTAGTTTCTGATTGATTTGGACTGATTTGGCAATTGGGCCATGTAGGCTTAATGTAGGCAAAATAAATTTGGACTGATTTCAGTGATTTGGTTAATAAATTATAGGCTTAATGAATTGGACTGAATGCAGGCTTAGTTTAGGCAAAAAAAATCTGGGCTTAATATTTTTTTTTTTTTTTTTTTTTTGAGGTTGGGCCATGAATTGGGCCCAATCTTAAACGGGGCCCGCGGGGCCTGTGGGGCCCGGCTGGGGCGGGTCCGGGGCCCGGAAAAAAACCCGGTACCCTAAACGGGCCGGGTCCGGGTTACGGGCCTTGCCCCGCGGGTCGGGTTCGGGTACGGAAAAACCCAACCCGAACCCGACCCGTTGCCATTCCTAGCGACGAACGTGGGAGTACCATTAGGAGCACAATCCCAAGCCCTTTTCACCACCTATTTACACTTAGGATTTGAGATCCATATTGCTTCAAACCGAAAAGGCTTCCTACGCCACTTTTGGAACTTGCTATTACCATCCAAGGATAGAAGAATTGCCCTATGATTTGATGTAAAGCAATTCAGATGCTTTACCCTACCTGTAGGAAACTAAGTCAACCACTCATAGTTTGTAACTCCCCTATCCAATCTCTCCCATGTCCACTCCCCCCTTCGCCTACCATGCCAAGTGAATTTTAGTCCAGAAAATCCTAAGTCAGCAAACCCACAGTGGTCCAGTGCATCATGAAAGTTTTGCATCAAAGAATGAGCCTGAGGTACCGCCTCCCCCTTTCTTCTCGTGCACTTCAAGCAACTCATTAAAATCTCCCAAACAGAACCATGAAAGCAGCGGTTTAGAACTAAGCATCCGTAACATATTCCAACCCTCACTTCACCGACCTGTATCAAGCTCTCCATAGAAACCAGTCAATTTCCATGCATTCACCAAACCACCATGCACAATAGAATCTATGTGGTAATTCGAAAAATTATCCATCCATACAGCAGTCCCTGCTTTCCACAAAAGAGCTAAACCACCACCCCTATCAACAGAAGATACCGTAAAACAACCATTAAACAAAATCCGATCTTTTACCCAATTCATATGCTCTTTTGATGATCATGTTTCTGATAAAAACACAATCGTGGGATCTTGAGCTTGCACAATATCGACAAGCTCTTGAATTGCACGCCGGTTCCTAAGCCCCCTGCAGTTCGAAGCTAAGATTTTCATGGTTGCCGGCAGGGCTGAACATCAGCCTCCACCATTTGATTTTGGAAAACAATTGCCTGTTTCTTTCTACTAAAAGTCACAAGTTCCCGTTCCTCACTTGAATCCTCCCTTGTGTGCTTCAAGGACCATAACTCCAATCGTTATGTAGACGAGACACTATCCGGTACAGATTAGATAGGAAAATTCTTCACCATCCTTGCTGGCTCATTCAACCGATCTCCCACACCATTGATCATAAAATCCTGAGTACCCTCTCCATTTTCCTTTCCACCATCAAAACTTCCTAACTCCACATCTATATCATCCAATTGAGCTTGAAAACTCTGACTAGTGGAGCTGCTTTGCTGACCTGGGTCCATGCTTAAGTGTTAACCACTCACCCCAGGAGTATCGTCATCTTCCACTCCTATAGGTGCTACAGTTTGTTAATGCAAAGCATCAAAATTTGCAACCCGGCCCTCATATTTTGTACTATGGTGATGGTCATTATTCCCATTCTTTTGTAAACCATTCAACTCATTCCTATCTCCTCCATCACTCCCATCCAAATTTGGAACAGCCCCATAATCCTCATTCACCTCCTCCTTGTACCCCGCAACACGAACCACTGTTTTCTTGGCCAGATTCGAAGTGGATGCTCGCAGCCATGAACCAAATTGTTTGTCAGTCTCCTTTAATAAACCCTTCCTTTTCAGCCAAACCAAGCAATCCTTGTCGTGATGGGTAAGATGGCCGCGCTAATAACATAGGTTAGGCAAACGCTCATATTTGAAGCTTACCTAGCTTTCCTCACTGGTACTCAGTCCTATCTTTCTACCCCTGCAAAGCGGCTTTGTAATATCAATCCTCACCCTCACTCGCAAAAAGTGACTTCCTTCATAATCCTCATCCACTGCCCCTGTGTTTATGACATCCCCTGCAAGTGATGCTATGTCTTGTGCCACCCTTAACTTCAAACAGCCAATAGGGAGATTGTGGACCTGTAGCCACAAGTGTACACTGTTAAAAACCAGTCCCTTCATCTCCGTTTGACGCCCTATCGGTTTTAGAGCAACTAAATACTTATCGAACGACCACGGTTCACTGGCTAACACTCTGTCAACATCAAACTTCTCAGAGAAAATAAATAGCACTCGGTGATCGCCCATATCACGTGCTTCGAATCCCCTCTTAGTATGCCACAGTAGTTTGAAGGTTCTTGCGATAGCCTCTATATTCAGCATCCTGCTCGTAAAGAACTGCACCGCCAGAAGGAACTTCCCTTCAAGATCACCATCTTCAACGTGATATTTGCTTCCTTTAGACTCTGTCAATGAGAAGGTCTCCCACAAGGCAGACAGGTTGTCCATACTTGACTTACCAAAGAAATCCTTATGCTGTGACGATCAGAGAACCACAGAAAAAAACGAAAAACAAAGCCTCACTTAAGGAGTAGGCACGTATTCTACCAACCTAGGGTTTTTAATTACTTGTGCTAATGATATTTTAGGTTTTCATCAATTTTTTTGTCCCTTCAATTTGAACCAATTCATTATTCTTTATTGATGTATCAATAGCTCTCCTTTACAAATGATTAAACCATTAAAAACGATCATTTTTAGTCTTTTGATCGATAGAGGCACATTATCTTTAAACAAATTTCTTCATTAGAAATCTTTTTTTCTTTTTTCTTTTTTAATTTTATTTATACTTATCCATCCTAACATTTTTATTTTAGCTACATCATTTTATGAACATGTTATTTATCAATAGATTATATTTAGTACCATAGAGTTGTTTGAGTGTAAACCAATTTTTTGTTGCTCACTCAAGGTCATCAATCATCTCTAGCATTTCTTTTTGTATTAGAACAACTTGTAATCAATTAGCATGCTCATGCAAGGCTTTATTCTCATAAGTTTGTAAACTGTCTGTTATCAATTCGAGTGCATATCACGTATTACAGGTTTATACGCTTAGGGTTATTGATTTAGGTTTGCTCCTCAATTTAATTGTCAACTTGTGCATTTCACATTAAAATCTTATTAAATTAGGTAGAATCGAACCCAAAATCTAGTCAAATTAATTAACCTTTGAGTGACTTCAGATCACTGCGAGCAATGAAAAAGTGGTTTACACTCAAACAAGAGGATACCTGACCTTATTAGTAATCTTATAAAAATATTTTTTAAACTTGAAAGGTATTCTACATTCACATAATACTTTTGTGCATTTCTAAACTTCACGCAATATGTTCTTATCTAATTATTCACATTTTGTTCAATTTCTTCATCATTATGAATTAATATCACTAGAAGAATCAATTTTGAATCAAGATTAAATACATAATTTTTGTAAAATCAATAAGATTTTTAACAGGAATTTTAGCATTACACAGTTACAATTTTTAACCTAATTAAGTTTTCTTAATTAAATGAAAATAAACTTCGTGGATCCTTTTTTGACTAGAAGCATCCACATTAATATGTGTGATATAGAATGTCATAAAAGACTTAAATATGTCTTTTTTCATCGCCGATTGATTTTTAAGTGAAATGGCACATCTCATGGTCTAATAAGTGATATCAAAGCTAATATCATATCCATGGGTTCAAGTTGCGAAAGAATCATTGTGAAGGATTGTTGGGGGCTCATATTACGACTCATTGCAACCGCTCTAAAAACATACCCATAAGGCACTATGTAAAAAATAAATATAATAATAATAATGTGCTAAATTAATCACTTTTATCTTCATTTTCTATATTAAAAAATGAAAAAAAAAATACTCCTATTCTATCTTTAAAAAAAATATGTTGTATTCAATAGAAAAAGTGTTAATCCAAATTTAGGCAAGACTATTACTTTACAGGCATCGGAGTTCTTCCTCTGTGCCTCTCATCCAAGACGGATCAATAGAAGGGTGCTCAGACAAGTGAAGTGGGAGAAACCGGAGGTGGGGTGGGTGAAGTTGAATACTGATGGGTCTTGGAGTGCAGCGTTGGGTAAGGCAGTTGGGGGAGGTCTAATCAGAGATGAATTGGGAAACTGGGTGGTTGGTTTTACAAGGAAGCTAGGTAAAAAAAAATACTCCTATTCTATCTTTAAAAAAAATATGTTGTATTCAATAGAAAAAGTGTTAATCCAAATTTAGGCAAGACTATTACTTTACAGGCATCGGAGTTCTTCCTCTGTGCCTCTCATCCAAGACGGATCAATAGAAGGGTGCTCAGACAAGTGAAGTGGGAGAAACCGGAGGTGGGGTGGGTGAAGTTGAATACTGATGGGTCTTGGAGTGCAGCGTTGGGTAAGGCAGTTGGGGGAGGTCTAATCAGAGATGAATTGGGAAACTGGGTGGTTGGTTTTACAAGGAAGCTAGGAAACGTGAACAATTTTGTCGCGGAAGTTTGGGCTCTTCGTGATGGGCTATTGCTTTGCCATCAAATGAAAATCACTGCTGTAATGGTTGAGCTAGATGCAAAGGCTCTTGTGGATGCGCTTAGCAATCCCCGCTACAGCAACTCAGTAATCTCCCCGCTATTTGATGATTGCATATCTCTGATTTCCCAAATCCCCCAGGTTCGTATCAATCATATCTTTCGAGAGGCTAATAAATGTGCGGATTGGTTAGCAAGTTCCGGACATGATCAAGCTGTAGAGTTTATTATTCACTCTGCCCCTCCCATGGAGTTAGTCTCTGTTTTTGAAGCTGATTATCATGGTGTTGCTTGTAACAGGCTTTGTCCTGATTTGCTTCCTTTTTGTTAGTTGAATGTTAATTCCAGTTTACCAAAAAAAAAAATGTTTTTACTTTTTATAACATGAGTATTTCGTGAATATCGGTGAAGCATCAAAAATTTTATTTTCTCACGGGGACGGAAAAGAGTCACAATTCACAAGGCTTGTGTTACAATCATGACAACTTTTCAGTGGGATTAGGCCCATTTTGAAATTGATATATTAATGTCTTTAGCAATGAGGTCCAAAGAAGCGGGCCCGAAAAGCAAATGCGATAGGTACAAATTTAACACGGTTTGAACTGTCATGTTCACCGTAAACTTCCTCCTACAAAACTAAATTATATATATATATATATATAGCAATGAGGTCCAAAGAAGCGGGCCCAATAAGCAAATGTGATAGGTACAAATTTAACACGGTTTGAACTGTCGTGTTCACCATTAACTTCCTCCTCCAAAACAAACATATAAATCCTTTTCAAAAAAAAAAAAAAAAAAACAAATATATATATATATATATATATATATATATATATATGTATATATATAGATATATATTTATATCTATATAATTTGATTATTTGCAAATAAACGCATGAATGCATGATTATTCATTATAGTGGTTGTTATTTTGAGAATATTGAGATAAGGATAAAAATAAATTTTTTTTTTAAAGGAGCAGTAGGCTAAAGGCCTAGTGTTTGAATTTAAATAAAACGCAAACATTGAATTATAATGGATTGTGTGGTAAAAGATTTTTTTTTTTTTTTTAACATGTTTTTATTTATTTATTATTATTTTATGGTCTATTTGCAAATTGAAAGTGTAGTGGGGTTAGTGGGTTTATTTTACGTATTTAATTCTAAGTTTTGTCACAACTTAAACGTAAGGTGTAGAAGTATTTTTGAATTACATAAAAATCCAAAAAAAAAGGGAATCATGTTAATTATAGTTATATATAGTATAGATAAACAAGAATACTTGAATTACTAATTGATTCTTGGTATGAGTAGTACTTACCTTGCATTTGGTATGGAGGAATCTACGTTACTGCTAGCATCTAGATTATAGGAAATGTGATGTCTTGCAATCTGGATGTCTATTTGGTTTGGGAGTCTAATAAGATTTCTAAGAATGTGAGATTATAATATTTGGTTTATTTTTAAGAATTTTAAATGAATTATTTATTTTTCTCATACTATCCTTAGATTTGTAAATAAATAAAAAAGTCTTTTTTTATTTTAAATCTTCCTCCAAATAAATAATGACAAACAAAATGTAAACTATAAATTATGACAAATTCATTAGAACTATAGTTTAACATTTCAAAATGACTCCAAATTTTTTTTCCAAAATGACAAAAACAATTAAAAAAATAGCTATTTAAATTCTTATTCTTTATGAAAAATCTTGTTAATAAAAATAAATAATTTATTTTACTTTAGCATTCAACCAATCCCAAATAAGAGATATAAAAAGGGGAAGAATTAATTCTTAACCATCATTTTAAAAAGAGCTTAATCCATAACAAAACAACCTGACAATGTTTAATTAGATCTATAAATATTAATGATTTATTTTATGCTTAAATGATAAGGAAAAAATTGTTAAAATTGTCAATTTATAAAAATAATAAAACTTAGGTACAGTACCTTAAGATTCTGTCATGTGACTAAGACACTAATCAGTTTTTAATCTAGGCAAAAATTGAACCTCAGATCTCTTATTCAACCATCAGAAATTTTATCAGCTGAACTAATTAGAACTCAATGCAAGTTGCATGTCAACTACCAACAATTTTTTTTTTTCCTTTTTAAGATTGAACTACCGACATGTTCTCTCTTTATGTTCAATCAAATCATGAAATTTCATATTCGTATATATTTTCGGAATCAATGAAAGTGATTAGATATTTGAATAAATCGTGTACGTAAGAATATAAGATATATACAAATAATTAAGGGGATATTCCTAAAAAAAAAATCCCAAAGTTTGTCTCTTGTGAGTTGTGACAATTAAAATCCTGCGTTTATAATTTTTTTTTTTCATTTGAAACCCCAAACTTATACAAATCCTGAATTTATACATATACTAATACGCGTTAAACGTGCTGCCCCCCTTAAGTGTGAAAATTTAAGATAGATATTTTTTTTGAAGTAGTATCAACCATATATTTAAATTTAGAATAATTATTTAACATATGACTATCTATTTAGTATGATAATTGATTAGGAGAAGGCATTTTGTATCAAATGATTCCATGTCAGCGATATCAAAATCCAATAAATGTGAGATATGTCAATAAAAAATAACTATCCTATTAACAATTAAAAGACATGTGCTAGTGGGTAGTTATTTTTGCAGACATATTTCTCGTTTAATGGATTTTTATACGAATAATATGGTATCATTTGGTACAAAATACTTTTTCATTTCTTAGAACCTATTTACTAAAGACAATATCTACTAAAAAAAAAAATTCTACTAAGAATGATATCAAATGTCGTCATCTTCTAACAATTAACAACTAAGTTTTGATAATAATAAAAAATTGTCACAATATTTAAATTTTCGCAATAAATGATGACATATGTTACAATTGAAACTCTTCATCATTAATAGTAACATTTGCAATGAATATTTTGTTATTTATATTTCATTCTTTATCATTTTATTTTTGAGCCTAACTACAATACTTAGTTTACTTAATTTCTAATGAACACTTTTTTAAGAAAAAAAAAGAAAAGAAAAAGAAAAAAAAGACAAAATAACAAAAGACATATGTTATTGAAGTTTCTATTAGATAAAATTTTAAATCTAGAAGATTTAAACCACTAATAAATTAGTATTCTTTAGGTTACAAATAGAATGCCATCCATCACCATTTTTACTTTCTAAGTATGACTAACACATATAACTCAACATACACGAAGAAATTTTTTGGGACATTAAAATTTTGTGAGACATTTTAGATATTGCACAATGACATATTCTATGAATCATACAATTTTGTTAGAGTTTAACTAAGAGAGTAATATAAAGGAGAAAATTATTCAATTTTAAAGCTAGGGATGAAATTACCCCAAACATAAAAGGGGAAAGCACTTTTTTCCATAATTTTTGTTGTTGTTGGTTATCAAAACTATGTGTTTATTACTTTAAACAATGTGTTAAAAAAAAAAAAGTCAGCTCAAGAAAATTGTTCATTAAACTATGAATTTTGGCTCATCAAATTGGCTAAACAAAAATAAATAAATAAATAAATAAAATAAGGAACACAATAAATGTCACGATATTTTCTCAATACTTTTATTTTAGCTATGGTGGGCCCTAGTATGATATTTTATAATTTTATTTTAGAGTAATATCCACAATATTTTCATAACAAATCTTAGGTGATAAATTATTATTGGTTTTTAATTGGGACAACTCACTTTAAATTATGCATTAAAAAAACCAATAGAAGAAAATTGTGCATGAAATAGTGAATTTTTACTCATCAAATTTGACTAAACCAAAAATGAAGTCTAGGAAAATAACAAAATATCACAATATTTTCACAATAACTTTATTTTCAGCCTTGGTAAGTTTTGATTTGATATATTATTATTTTTATAGAAATGCTATAGAAATGGACTCACGACCTATATCACTTTTTTATCCATCAATTAATAGTAACTTGCCTATGATTTGTTGTGAAATTAATGTGAAAATGTTGTGGACTTAACATTTTTTTATTTGATCTATAAAAAACTGAGATCTTAATAATTGTGAAGATATTGTGATAACAACAAGTTTTACAATAGTTTTATAAAACATTAGTTGCAGTTGTGGTTGTTCAGAGTCTCCTATTTTATTATTTTATTTCGATCTAAAAAAAATACTGTAATTTTACACATTCAAACAACAAGTGTTACAACATTTTTACAAAACATTTTTTTTCAGTTATGGTTGGTCACAATTACATATTTTATTATTTTATTTGAACCTATAAAAAAATTGACACCTCAATAATTGTGAATATATTGTGAAATTTTTTATGTCAGTATAACAATATGTATGTCGATTCATATAAATATTTAAAAGAAAAAAAAAGCACGAATTGGTGACTGGGAAAAAAAAAAGGGCAGTTTTGCTACTGTAGCTACAGTGATAATTGAACAATCCAAAGAATCACTGTAGTTACTGTGGATCTATGCATTCACACAAAACATTTATTTTCAATTGTGGTTGGTCACAGTCTCATATTTTATTATTTTATTTCAACATATAAAAAGTTGACACCTCAATAATTGTGAAAATATTGTGAAATTTATTATGTCAGTATAACAATATATATGCCAGCTCATATAAATATTAAAAAAAAAAAAAACACAAACTGATGACTAAAAAAAAAAAAAAATCATTGTAGTTACTGGGATGTACACATTCGCGCTTTATTGTGGAGTCATAATTTGCGGCCCAAACCTAAAGAAGAATTGGGTGATGGCCTAGTGAGTTTAATACAATAAATTTGTAGAGAATGAGTTAAAGAGTTAATGAAGTTAGTAACAGCTACTATGGATTTAGAAGATGATCAAACAAGAACAAGACTTAATGGATTGAATAAATTCACTGTCCGAGGAGATAATTTAGAGTATAAATCAACATAACAATTTATAAGTACAGCTTTGATTACTATAGTATTTCTTTTCTCTTTTTCCTTCGCCCCTTCTCATGAGATGCTTTTCACATTATATAGTTCCTTCCAGACCATATTGATCCTATACTTGTTAATTATCTAGGCCTTCACTTAAGTGCATGTCCCATAGGACATCCTTTTTGGCTTTCAGTGAGTTGGGATAACTGAGACTGCAGTGTTCAGAGATCTTCTCCACATAAATGCAACTAGAAAAGTTACTGCAGTGCATTTAATGCGGTGGTAATAGCTTTTCTTTTAGATATTTATGAGTTCTTATCGCTTTTGTACGTACCTGAGACTCATCCTTAACGTTAAAACTTCCTGGAAGGTCACCTAAATTGCCCAAATACAGATTTGATCAATATTCATCGTATCCGAGAAAGAGCTCTTCCTCGGACTACATTCCTCTATTCTTTCTTTTTGTGATTCTCAACTTTAGAGCCTCTCACAATCATTTATTTTTCATCGGACATGCCCATGTCCTCAGATAAGGCCCAAGGCCTAATATACAAATTTGGGCTCTTGGCCCTACATTTATATATATATATATATATATATATATATTTATATATATATATATATATGGCCTAATATACAAATTTGGGCTCTTGCCCCTACATTTATATATATATATATATATATTCTAGTAAGGGTTGCACGTTCAGTGAAAAGATTTTAGATATAATTTTTTTTAAAGTAGTATCAAATCAAGTATTTAAATTTAGAATAGTTATTTAACATATGACTCTTTATTTATTTAGTATTATAATTTCTTAGAACATATTTACTAAAGACAGTATCTGTGGGGTACATAAATTCAATAAGGTAATCGTGCCACGTATCATACCAAGGCCGAGGAGGCCAATACAGTTCCGAGAAGTTCATACACTCAGATGGTAAGGTCGGAGAGGAGGGCCATGGCTACGTTAATGGCACATTACAGGAGGGGGCCACACTATAGAGGGAGAGTTCCAGAGAGGGGGTTAGCTCTGATGTGATTAGAGGGATGGTAACTGCCATCACATTTAATGCACCTCACCGAACATCCTAGCCTTATTTATGTGGAGAAGACCTCTAAACGGTATTGTCTTGGTTGTCGCAACTCACCGAAGACTTTGGAGGGCGTCTAAGGACAAGCACTCTAGTAATGTCCTGCATAATCAACAAATGGAGGGTTGAGATCAGCGAAAGGAGGCTATGTAATGTGAGAGAACCTCCAGGGACAAGAGGTCAGCTGAAAAATCTAAAAAGCACTGTAACACAAAGGACTAGAGTTGTAATCAAGTTCGAGAAGAATATACTCTAGACTACTCTCCTCGGACTTCGCCGATGAAGGATTTTTTTTCGCATAAAACCTGTTTTTCTTTGTTTTATTTCAATCTTAAATTCATTATAGGTGTTGTCCAACTGACCGCTCACAATAAATTGACACAATATTTTCACAATTGTTGAAATCTTAATTCCTTATAGGCCAGTGAACAGTGCAACTTGAACAAACCAAAAAAAGAAAAGAAAATGTAGATACTACTATAGTTTTATGCATTCGCACTTTTGTTATGAAAGTGTTGTGGATGTAGTATTTCTTTTTTCACAATACCTTTATTTTTAGTTGTGGTTGGTTTTTATATGATATTTTATTTTGACTTATAAGGAATTAACACCTTAACAGTTGTGAAAATATTGTGATAATTTATTGTGTTAACTAACAGCTCTATATAAAAATTAGAAAAGAAAAAGAAAAAAAGAGTGGACTACTGAACTATATTACCAGAAGGGAAAAAAAGAAAAAAGAAAAAAGAAAAAAGAAAAAGTAGTAAGAGACAGCAAAACAGGGCGACTAATTGAATAAACCAAGTTATTGTAGTTAGCGCATTTGCGCTTTTTATATATAGATTAGTAAGGGTTGCATGTGCAAGGCACATGCTGCCCCTAGAGCAAGAAAATTTAAGATAAGATTGTTTTTTGAAGTAGTATCAAACCATGTATTTAAATTTAGAGTAGTTATTTAATGTATGGCTATCTATTTAATATGATAATTTATTAGGAGAAGGTATATAGTATCAAATGATATTTTGAATGTGGTATCAAAATCAAATAAGTGTGAGACATGTCAGTAAAAATAAACTAACCCACTAATAATTGAAAGACATGTGTTAGTGGTTAGTTATTTTTACATAAATGTCTCTCGTTTGTTGGATTTTGATGAGGATGACATGGTATCATTTGATACAAAATATTTTTTCATTTCTTAGAACCTATTTACTAAAGATGGTATCTACTCACAAAAAAATTCAACTAATTAAGAATGATAACAAATGTCGTCATCTTTCAATAATAAACAACTAAGTTTTGATAAAACATTGTCATAATATTTAAATTTTCACAATAAATAATGACATATGCTACAATTGAAACTCTTCATCAAATTAAATACCTACAACCATTTGCAATGAATATTTTAGTTATTCATGCTTCCTTCTTTATCATTTTATTTTACGAGCGTAACTACAATGCTTAGCTTATTGAATTTTTAATGAACACATTTTTAAGAAAGAAAGGAAAAAAAAAAAAATAAAAAAATAACAAAAGACATATGTCATTAAAGTTTTTATTAGATAAAATTATAAATCTAGAAGATTTAAACCACTAATACATTAGTGTTCTAAATCTTCTAAATTTATAATTTTATCGCTAAAAATATTGTAGGAAAATAAATTTTAAAAGTGTGAATACTGCCGTGGGACCTAGAAATGTATGGTTATGCACATTTTTGGTTAGGTCGTGAACAGTGCAATGAGACCCAACCAAAAACGCAATCGCTGAATAATTTGCACGCAAACGCATGAATAGATATTTTCATTTGAAACCCTAATCATGGCAATCTAAATACTTTGTCCATGTCTATTAAAACCCACTAAAGTAGAACCTATTTTTGGTAGTCATTACTTTAATTTCTCTCTCTTAAATATCGATTTTACACTTCTTTATTTGTGTTTAAGTTTTTCTAAGATCTATTGTGTTCTATGCTCTTCTCAGCCAAAAAAAGAAAAAAAAAATTTGTGTTGTACAATCTCTCCTTTTTGAGTTTCTTTTTCTAAGAGTATTCACATTAGCTCATGTAAAAATTTATGTTTATTTTAGCATAAGGATTTGCTTTTCCGATTTTACATACTCACTTTACATCAAATTATCTATTTTACACTCTATTTCATTAAAATATCAAATTTTCTTGATTTGTTTTTATACGACAAAGTTTTATTTTAAACCAATTTGGAGGAATTTCCTCCAATCCATTGCGTGACAACTGATAAAACTATTAACGTGTATAATTTAAATAGGTGACATAAATCATTAATTAAGTTGTATGACTAAAAGTAAACACAGATAGTTTTTTCACTTATCATGTAGTGGTTTGAGAAAATTTTCAATTGCATGATCAAGTCTTAGCAAACATTGATTGTAAATTTCAAAATACTATCATAAAGCTTAGATTTTCATATATGTGACTATTTCATGGTCAATGACATGAAGTAAGAATCCTCTGCCCAGCTAATCTGATTATTGAGTTTACCTATTTAAGGCTGTTAATTTACTCTTTATTTATTTATTCGTTTTTGGCTGTAGTGGATAGATGAAAAACTATCAAACATGATCATTTTATTTCGTTATTAAACTTAAGAAACTACCTAAGGTAAAGAGTGCTTCAGCCCATACTATAATGATACATTTTTTTTTTTGTTTGTACATTTTTAATTTATGGGGAAATTACATTTTACCTACCTAAACTATACTTCCTTTTACATTTACCTTCCTAAACTATGAGAATGCACACACACTCCTAAACTATTACCTGTGTAACACTTTACATCCCATCCTATGGGTAATTGTTGAGGGAAGCAAGTGTATATTCTCATAGTTTAGTGGGGTAAGTGTAAAATTGTATAGTTTAGGGGGGTAAGTGTAGAAGAGGGTATAATCTAGAGGGGTTAATGTAAAAAGATGTATGGTTTAGGAGATCAAAGTGTAATTTTTACTACATTTCTTTTGTACAAACTGAAAGAAATTAAGGTGCACACCAATAACTACATGATTTTGCATTTTTTCCCTAGAGTGTGCTCAGAGTTCTTGGAGTTCCTATTTACTTTCTTGTGTGTATGTTCTTTTTTTTTATAAAATTTTTAGAAACATGTTTTACTTTATTCATTTTATCAAATAACGCATCGGTACATGGTTTAAAAATCAGATGGAAGCTCTTCCATCCATAGAAGTGGTTCATGAGCTTCAATAGCACTTTTTACCTAGGCATAGGCGCAGTACAACAAAGTTGATTTTTCCCAAGGGTCAAAACCCTTGAAAAAAGTATTAAAAGCTCTCAAAAGATATTATTTTGAGGGTTTAACTGACCCTTGATGACCTTTGAAACAAATTCTCCTGAAACGGAAATTTTTACGGCCTTCGTGACCCTTGAAACCGAAATTTCAATAGCCTACATGACCCTCAAAACAAATTTTTTATCTTTATCAAGGATTGACAACTTTTGAAAAATTTAAAAGGGATAAAAGAGCAATAACCTCAAAATAAGGTTTTTCTCTTTTTTTTTTTTTTTTTTAAAAAAAAAAACTAAAAGAGCAATAACCTCAAAATAAGGTTTTTCTCTTTTTTTTTTTTTTTTTTAAAAAAAAAAACCCACAGCCATGCACATAGACTTTAAAGAACCACATATTAAAGATGTATATTATACCAAAACACAAATATCAAAACAAAATTCAATTAGCTTTCCAAGTTACTAAATTCTTCATTCTTGAAGTTTATGAAGACATTTTCATATTAACATAAAGGAACTTAGTATTTTAACTAGATAAAGGAGTAAGAAAAGGAAGAAAAAGAAGAAGAAGAAGAAGAGAAATGAATCAATACAAGAACCATGCTTGATCAAAATCCTAATCTTAATATTATTCTATTTCAATGCAAAACAACCTAATGTACTAATGTTTAGAGGATCTCAAATAAAGGATTCTGCCTTCTCTTGGTACTTCTCAAAGATTGATGCATAGCCACCAACTTTCCCTTGCATTAAGAACGGCAAGGGAATAGACAAACCAATTAATCATGCACTTGTTAAATGGTTGAGGCATTTGATTGAAAAATTGTCATACAATGAAGTCCATATTGACATGTGATTTTCAGAATGTAACATATTTATGAAAAAGCAAATAAATGATGCACATAAATCACTGCACCAATTTAAACTATAAACATGAATAGTTCTTTAACACCCAAGTACACACACTTACCCACACTATTTTGAACTTAATAAGGCTCAGCAACAATTGCCGTGTGACTATGATCAGTTCATTCTTTGTTTTATAGTTACAAAGAATATTTATTTGTTTCAATCTGATTTTATTTATCAGTGAATCCAATCTTTTCTACCAAAAAAGAAAAAGAAAAAGAAAAGAATCCAATCCCATTTATATTTGATATGAATATCCTCAATTTTTGGTCTACATTACTCAAATTAGACAAGCTAGACAGCATATATTCAAGAAAACAGTAGTCCATAGAGTGCCGTAATAATTTTTCATAAAAGAAAGGGCAAAACATTAATGAATGTACCCGATTATTATGGGTAAAGAGGAAATTGAGCTCTCCAGGGAGTTTGACATTTTCCTTCGAGAGAACATTCCCCTTCCCTATTTATAGGTCGAGTTTAAGGAAAGTGAGGATGAGGCAAAGGACGACGGTGGTGTAGCCTAGGACCCCTAGCTCGTTTTCCCTTTATTTGTTTTCTTGTACTTGTTTTCTTACTCTCCCATACAATCTTTAGTTTTAACTAGGTCAATGGGATACTACTTGTGTTGGTGTTTCCTTAGTTTCCCACATACTATTTGTTGTGTTTCCTTGGTTTCCCATTCCACTTGTTGTATTTGTGTTTCATTAGTTTTCGACTAACAGGGTCACCATGGTGTGAAATCTTGTAATTTGCACCTCTCATAGACTACACTAATTGTAAGTGGCTAAAATTTCAGAGAAGGGACAAAACCACAACATGAACTTCAGTGATGGTCAAACAATGATGAATCCCTATATGAATGGCCAAGGAGATCATGATGGTAAAAAAAGAGATGAGATTGACAGAGTCATAGTGTCTTTGGTTGCATATCTTACACAACAGATAAGATATGTATGAAGAGGGTTCGCGACAACTCCTTTTGTGGATTATCGAATTTACTGGTCAACTTACATAGCCAACCTACAGAGATGAGAGATGTTGGCCAGATTGATGTTAGTGATCTAGAACACGTTTTTTTGGTTCTGTTAAAAAAAAAAACTACATAGTCATTTAATTAAAAATCATTTAACAACAAAAGGATAGTTAACGATAAAAAAAAGTAATTTATTTAAGATTTTGTTAATGAATGCCCTAAATGTATTTGTCAGTGAATCATTTTAGATTTTTTTTTTTTTTTTTATTTTATAAAAAAATAAAAGTGGCAACTTTTTTGAAAGTTTTTTCTATCTCTAATAAAAGTGGTATAAAAACTTTTTAAAAATAATGCGATGGTCACTATACAAGTATAAATGTTTGTGTAATGTGGAGGGAAAAGGCTGGGGTTCAATTTTCCAAGAGAGATCTTTATACACATATACACTTAGATTAAACTAGAGTAGAATTTATATCTTATATAAAAAAATTAATTAACAAATGTCATAAGAATACTGTTAATCGGACAAATCTATTTAAGCAAAATAAATTTTTAGAGGAGGAAAATGAAAACAAAAGTGCTATATCTACAATATTTTCACAATATATCATAGGTGGTTAGTTGTTATTGGTTCAAATTTGAACTTATCAGTGGGATTACATTTTTGCTCTAACAATAACAACTAGTAATAATTTTTTATTTAGAATTTATTGTGAAAATATTATAAAAATAGTGTGAATATAACATTTTTTGAAAAGTTATCGAAACGAAAAAACAAATAAACGTGACGTCAGCGTAGTCGGCGTGTCTTGCTTTCAGCTCTTTTAAACTTAAGCCGCTTCGCCCACGTCAATGGCATTTTAGCAAATATTGAAAAGAGCAATCCATTCAGCAGAGCAGAAATTCACTGCAAACACGTCCACACCACACTCCAAGCAATCCCTCGTAAAAAGTACGATCACGTTGTCGGCCAATCTCTCACGCGGACATCACGTGAGTCTAAAAATGACGTGGCGGATTCTCATTGCATTTGGATCCCCACACACACTCCGTGTTATTATAGTCTACTCAAACTTTGGAGAAATAATATATCTATAATATTTTTATAAAAAATTTTAAGTGATAAATTATTATTAATTATTATTATTTACGCATAGTGTTAGATTCAAATTTTATCCCATAACAACTTTCAACTTGTTATTTGGAGTAGAAATACAGTAAAAATAGCATCTAACTTTTTAATATTCAAAGAGATATTTCCACCTGGCAAAAAAACAAAAGACATGTCCAGAAAAAGAAAATGGACCCACCGTCTTCTTCGACTAACAAGACGTGGCATCAAAGCTTCGAATCTCTCTCTCTCTCTCTCTCTCTATCTGAAAATTGATACTATTCTATAAAGAGTATTTCAAAACGCTCTTCTCTGAAACTCCTAAGAGAATTTTTTGCTAATAGATTTTGATTTTTCGTTGTTCTGTTAGCGTGACGAGAATGATCTGATCGGACGGTGAGGAATCTTCAGGAAGAAGGAAGAAAAGATGTTGGAGGATCAGGTAGCCTCTTTGTTGCAGAGGTACCTCGGGAATTACGTGAGGGGGCTCAACAAAGAGGCTCTGAAAATCAGTGTTTGGAAAGGTTTGCTCATTTCTCATTCTTTTGTAAATTCTAGAACCTTGCTATGATGATTGATGAAAATGAAAATGAAGTTTGACTGTTTTAGAATACGGTTCCGATTCGGAAAATTGAATGGAATCGGAATTTCCTATTCCGTGTGTTTGAAATGTGAGTTTGTATGATCAGAGTTTGTTAAGATGGTAAATTGGATTGGTAAGGGCTTTCTCTAACTTCCAATGTAACCAAACCACTCTTATATTGTATAGTCTAGCAAACCTGAATAAATTAGGATATTTATCCCTCTAAGTTTCAATGCTGCTCCAATGATCCTTTCAGATATAAAAAGAAAGAAAAAGTGCCATTACTCACTTCTATAGGGTAAAAGAAGCGAGTGCCATATTTGCTATCAATCACTTTCCTCCATAGTGAATCCCTTTCTACCACATAAGGCCACAACCATTTGCTAAGTAAAAATCACGAGTAGGCGCCGTTTGGGCCAGTTTACCCACTGGAATTTATGCTCTGCTCTTCAACAATGGGCAATTCCTGTGTGTAGAGGTGTATGGTGGATGGACTAATCGAAGTGTGGAGTTCATCCCTGAAGGCCACAACTAGCATGGCTGGCTGGCCTTTGGAGATACCGTTGAAAGCCTTGTGGGATAGGCCTAGACGCCCCAATGACTTTCCACGGCGGAATCATCCAAGTTCTGCCAGCCAAGTGCAAGGTGAACCTAGCACAGAGGAGGAGCACTGGTGAGTTCAGAAGCTCAGGAAAACCACTTTGGGGCGAGATAGATTGGCTCGATTAAAGGCAAAAGGTGTCATTAAAAAATTGAAAGTCGAACTTTTGTGTGGGTCTGATGGTAGATGGAGTGTGGCTGGGGCTAGATGAGCATGAAAATGAGGCAGGCCCATTTGTTAATTGTAGGGGAGAAGCAAGATGGGGGAAGTGAGATGTGAATTGAAGCACCTCATTTCTATGGAAGAGATTTCTTGGAGACAAAAAGCTTAAGGAGGGTTACCACAATACCGGGTTCTTCCATAGGATGGAAAATTCTCATGGGAGGCATAACAACTTGGGGCTTTTGGAGGTGGATCAGGTGGTGCATTTTTATGGGACTTTATATCAAGAAACTGAAGGGCGGAGTCCTATGTTTGATGGGTTGGAGTTTAATGCATTAGGGCAACGGAGAGTGGTTTGTGTGAGAGGAAGTTTGAGAGGGAGGAGATCTTATTGGTAGTAGTAGTTAGGGATCTTCAGGGGGGTAAAGCTTCAAAGCCTTTTAGCAAGAATAAAGCTTGGTGACCCTTGAATGCATTTGGATAGCTTCGCATATGATAAATTTACGATTCTCCTAGAATCTTAAGCTATTAGGAAATGGTGAATTTAATCAGTTAATCATAATTCTAATACTTCTTCTCACGTGTGGGCTTAATTTCCTCCTAAATAAGTGAGGTCGAACATGTGGTATTTTAACATTTTAAATAGGAGGTAGAGTGGTGATAGGGATTGAAGTTATGACCTCTTTCTCTGATATTATGATAAATTATTGATTATTCCAAAAACTTGAATTGTTAAGAAATGGTGAATTTAAATATTTAATCATATTTAAATATTCAACCATAATTCTAACAACATCGACTGTGTCAATGACGAACCCAACCACCAGATGTGACTGTTGATTAGGTCAGCTACATTATATCCACCAACTGGGTTTGTTGATTGTGTCATTGGATCTTATTGAGAACATCAAGACCTTCGCCCAACCAAGGGGTATCAAGCTCTTCCTATGTGTCACTGATCTACTACTGGATATGGCACCTCTCTAGGGTATTACTTGATTACTTGGAAAAGTAAGAAACAAAATGTTGTTTCTTGATTAAGGCTACCACACATATGTCATGCGGACTTATATGAATTAAGCTTCTACTTGAGGAATTAAAGTTTGGTGTGAAGCTGCATATCTCTCTCTATGATGAGCCCAAGTCGCTGATATGTTTACCAAAGCTTTTTGGGCAAGACTTAGGTGGATTTTCTATGTATACAAGTTGGGATTACACACACACACACAAACACACACACACACACACACCAGCTTGAGGAGAAGTGTTACGAATTTGAATTTCTTTTAAATTAGGGGCAAAATAGCAATGCCATTCTTGGGGCTGATTCAAGGAAGTCTAGGTGTTGATTCATAGGTTTATTTTATTTTGCTGTCATCAAATTATTTGAAAATTTTGGTGCTGCATCTGTTTTGGTTTTGCTTTGCGTCACAATGAAATGAAAATCTAGATAGATCTAACTTTTTTTAATCATTAAAATTAGTTTTGGAAAGAACATATATAGACATGCATATACAGGACTTCATGAACATGATGTACTTTTTTTAATGAAAATATCTATTACCTATATATATATATATAAATGCATATACAGTACTTTGCACTGACATATACATGTGGCTTAATTTAAGAATTTAGAATCAGTATTTAAAAAAAAAAAATTTTATTTTTATATATATAAAAAATAACCTTATGCATTTCTGATGCTGATGAAAACTCACCTGTGAGCATTACTTTTCTTCTTGATGTAGTTGTGATTCTTCTTTTTTTGACTAAAACATAAAACAGGTAATGTGGAGCTGACAAATATGCAGCTGAAGCCTGAGGCACTCAATGCCTTAAAGTTGCCTGTGAAGGTCAAGGCAGGATTTCTTGGATCTGTCAAACTCAAGGTTTGTGGGGTTTTGGTCTCACAAGGTCAATCTACATTATGTGTTAAATATAGTTGAGTTCTGTTATGAATTTTTTACCACACAATTTAATTTTGTCCCTCTCTATATTGCAAACTGGCATTTCAAATTTACTTTCTAAAATCTATGGTGTTGGAGTGAATTTTTGAAACTGTAACATGCATTTGGACATTTGTACACAGATGCAAATTTTTTTGGTTTTTGTTTTGTTTTTTTTTTTTTGTTTTTTTTTGGGGGGGGGGGGGGGGGGGGACTTTTTTTATGCAGGAATTGTAAGGCTATATTTAGTGGATGGGGCTATTTAATTTTTCATTTTTGGGAGATAAATTATAAAAGCTATCTTCATTGTCATTTTTATCATAACAATTTTTTTTCATAAAGCCAAAGAAATTCCACGTCTCAACTCTACTTAGTAATGGTCACGACCTGGAAAACCTACCACCCTTAAGTTGTATGTGGAAACTTGCTTCATGTGAGGCTAATGGTAAACCTATATTGGCTACATGGCCATAATGCACCTTAGTCAAGGGAGCCACACTCCCTTTTCTCTTCTAAGTGGGTGCGCTTCTTAGGCAATTAGTTAACTAGAGCACTTTGCTAATTAAAGGACACATGGTGATAATTTTCTGCTGGTTCTTTCTTCATTTATTAAAGGTTCTTGGATCTTATTTATTTGCTTGTGATGGTTGTTAGTTTCTCTTTCCCTCAGTAAGATTATTTTCTACACCCTTGCATCATCAATTCAGTTGATGAATACACACATAAAACAAGACAATTATGCTAGCGTTGGCTTGATAGGATCTCCACCATCTCTCTTTCTGTCTCTCTCCCCCCATTTCCTTGTTGGGGGGGGGGGGGGGGTGAGGAGGTTGGTGGAAGGATATAAGGTTACAAATGAAGTGATGCTTTTACTACTGTCATGGGTTTGAAGTGAACTGTTTATGTTAAAACACCAAATTTCAATTTCTGTATGTTTTCTTAATCTCCAACCATTTCTGATTTTGATTTATGGGAAGGATTTTTCAGTTGAGTAGATTATTGCATACTGCCTTTTGTAGCTAATATCAGTAAGTCTTTATGTGTGGTTTTGGTGTTTTCAATATAAGGTTCCATGGAGCAGGCTTGGCCAAGATCCAGTACTAGTGTATTTGGATCGCATTTTTTTATTAGCTGAACCGGCAACTCAAGTTGAAGGACAAAGTGAGGATGTTGTTCAGGAGGCAAAAAGAAGCCGAGTACGGGTATGGCATGGTGAACTGTATATATATCTAGACACTGTTTGCCCGAGATGTTTTGAGACTAATTAATACTTTTCCCCGTTGGAAATAGGAAATGGAGATGAAGCTGTTGGAGAAAGCACAACAATTGAAGTTAGAAATGGTATGATTTAAAATTAAATTCCATTTATTGGAGAAGTGCTATTAAAACTTGCTGCCTTGACTTTTTGCACTGTGTGCATCATGATCCTATTTCCATGTGCTACTCAAAATAACGCGACAGAACTTAGAGGCAGGGCATCAACATTATAGTGGGTTTAAGCTTGCCAATTTTAGATGTGACTAGGTTTTAGTGTTGGTAAAAGATCGCTTAAGCTCAAAGTGCGAAGCCCCAAGGCTCCAGCGCCTTTTGCCTCAAAAGCTAGGCTCATTCAAAGATGTGCGCTTTAGGCACTCTTTTTCAAAAAGCTCAGTCTGCTTGGCGCTTTTTTATATTTTTCAAAAAAAAAAAAAAAAAAAAAACCAAAATTGAATTAAAACTATAGTATCTTTACATTATTGATATAAACCATTGATTTGACAAATTTTTAGTGTAACTTATCAAAAAAAAAAAAAATTTTTTTTTTTTTGAGTATAATTTGTCTTGAAACCCACAACCTCACACAGTTCTTCTCTATTTTTATTTTTATTTTTTCTTGATTTTTTCTCCTTGAAACAGTAACCCTCCCAGCTTCTTCTTCTTATTCTATTTTTTCCCTTTTGGATATCTGCTTCATACCAATTATCATATTGCTATGTCCTCATATTCTTTAGATCATCCATGAAAAAAAGAAGTGTGATATATTATATTTGTGGTAATTGTATAGTTACTTTGGTGGTTGATGTTGAACATAGCGGACTAATTCTTATAGACTTATTAAGTAATTAAATATTAACTAATATTACTAATAAGTCATAGGGCATTATGGATGTTGGAGATTTAAGAAATGATATTACATGGAAGTACTCATATCTAGTTGATCCAAAAAAATAAAATGACTTGACTTGCAATTTTTGTGTTAAACTTGCAAAAGTAGGGCTTATCTAAATGTTATATGAGTTATATAATTTTTTTTTTTTTTAATTTCAATTTATATGATAATTTGATTGTTGCATTTGTCATTAATAATTATTTTAAATTATTTTTTAAAATGTGTGCTTCACTTCAATTAAGCATGCGCTTGCGCTTGCGCTTTGCGTCTAGGCTCTAGAGGGTTTGCGCTTAAGTGCGCCCCTTGCTTTTATAAACACTGACTGTTCAATTTTATATTAATATCCCAATTATCAAAGAACATATTTAAACTCACGAACATAATCAAAGAAAAAATGTGGTGCCTTGTAACATCCATTTGCTTCTTTTGAATTTTTTCAGATGTGTGCTTTGTAACATCAATCATAAAGTAAAAATTGTGGCGCTTTAATTATGTGTGTGCCACAAGAACCAAACAGTTCTATAGCCTAGTGTTTTGTGTTGGGGGGGGGGGGGGGGGGGGGGGTTGAGGGTGGGTTGGTAATTCTAAATCTTTCTTTATCTCGTCCATGTTATTTGAGTTCCTACTTCTGGTTTGATATCTTCTTAGTGTTGTACTACTATGTAAATGGCACAATGCTCAGCAAAACTGGTGAGGTTTTTATTTTTATTTTTATTTTTAAAATTTTTATTTTTAAAATTTTAATTTGGAATTTATTTATTTATTTGAACTTTTATTCTTGTTATCTACCTTGGTACTTGTGTTCTATTTGCTTGTTCAGTCATGATCCAAACCTGCCTCAAGTGACAACAAAAATGTCATTACTACTTGTTCATATGGATCCTAATTTTAACTTGCCCTAAACTTGTGCACTTTTATCCTTGAAGAATAAATCATGGTTGGGATCCCTGATCAGCACGATAATTGGAAATTTGAAGTTGTCCATTTCAAATATTCACATCAGATATGAGGATCTTGAGAGGTAAAAGGAAAAAAAAAAAAGATGTTGAATATTGACATATCATGTTTTATTGACCTGTGTTGAATCCTTAACTCCCATGTTGTAGCAATCCTGGCCACCCATTTGCAGCTGGTGTAACCTTGGAGAAGCTCTCAGCAGTTACAATTGATGATAATGGGAAGGAGACTTTTGTTACTGGTGGTGCACTAGACCGACTCCAGAAGGTTCCTATTTACCATGCAAAGCAGAATCATTTTTTTCTTTGTATTATGTGCTTGTATGTGTGCATGCACATGTGCATGTGTGTGCATATTTCAGATATGGGCTGTGGGATCATTTTCCATTATTATAAATGCCCTTTTGCCTTTTCTTAACAGCATAAGCAATATTCTTTTATCACCATACTATTATATTCCGGAAAAGAATATTGTTATAATCAGCTTGACTGCAATGCTTACATGATTTTAAAATCTAAAGAGCTGGTTGCATGTATGCATGTGTTCATTTTTGTTGAACCACTCCCTAAAATTGACTAAATAAAGAAAGCATTTTTTTGCCAGTTAACAGTTGGGTATTTGACTACATACTTATGTTTGTCTATACTGTTGTCTTATTGTTTCATCCCTCATTATTTTTACAGTCTGTTGAACTTGATCGGCTTGCACTTTATTGGGATTCTGATAGTATTCCATGGCATTTGGACAAACCATGGGAGGATTTGCTTCCTTCAGAGTGGTTTCAAGTATGTCCTGTTTCTAGATAAAGTGTGTGCAGCATATGTTTTACTATTTTGGCAGTCTGGTCATATTTGTATGGTTTAATATGTGATTCAGGTTTTTAGATTTGGTACTAAGGATGGAAAACCAGCTGATTTTCTTATGAAAAAGCACAATTACATTCTGCAACCAGTTTCTGGGAATGCAAAATACATAAAGATGCGGCAAAATGAATTTGCTGATAGCAGTGAGCAGAAAGCAGTAGTAAACTTGGATGATATGACACTCTGTCTATCAAAGGTCCATTTAATTTTCACTTAATCATGCTTTTTCATTGGAATGGTAAGAATTAATTAGCTCTGAAGAAGTTGGGTAATATTGTTTTGCAGGATGGATATAGGGATGTTTTAAAATTAGCTGATAATTTTGCTGCCTTTAATCAAAGGTTGAAATATGCTCATTACCGTCCAAATGTCTCTGTGAAATCAGACCCAAGGTCTTGGTGGAAGTATGCTTACAAGGTTGTCACTGACCAGATGAAGAAGGCCAGGTATCTAGACTAATTGCATTGTCTGTCCCATATTGTTGGTCTCTATTCCATTTTGTAATGTCTTAAAATATTGTCCTCTTTGAAAAGTTAATTTTAAAGCTTTCTTAAGTTATTTTGTGTCTTTTTTGAAAGCTTAGTGCTTTTAATTATTATTATTATTATTATTGGTTTATATATATATATATATATTTGTTTTGTTTTGTATTAAATTAAGGAGGGTAATTTTGAAAACTTACATTTTAATTTGAAAGGCTGAAAAAAATTACGTTCTTTACAACATTGGATTTTCTTGTCCCTAAGGAGTAGCATAATTGGCTGGGACCATTACTCATGAAGTGGGTCAGTAGTTCAAACATCTCCTTGCCCCTCCCCTTGGGGCCAAAACTGTTTAATTAGTAAATTATCTCATCGAAAAGGAAAACTCAGTGCTGGCAGCCATCCACTCAATAGTTATCTCAGAAGAAAAAGCTTCAGCTCCAAGATAGGTCTCTCATGTCCTTTAAAACTTTGGGAATTATTTTCTCTCCAAAGACAAACGAATTTTATTCCAAATCTCTATGTTCAGATGCTAACCAAGGAGTAGTGGAGCAATTTATTTATTTTTATTTTTTAAAATTAAAATTTCTTGAAAATGAAATTCGAATTTCTTCCTATATGATAATTCTCTAGATTGAAAATTTGAGTAAACGTTTTCATATAGTCAATTGGTGTTGCATGTGCTGATGATTGAAAATTTGAGTAAACATTTTCATATAGTCAATTGGTGTTGCATGTGTTGATGTAATGGGGAATCAGTTGATCATCTCTTGACTCATTGTGGTGTATCTGGAGGGAGAGGAACGGCTTTTGAGGATTTGGAGAGTTCGGTAGAGCAGCTTCTTGCATCTTTCATAGGGTCTTTATTTGATTGGTTTCAGGCTTGGGGACTCGCATCTAGTGACTCTCTCCTAATGTTTATAGATTCCCTTTGTTCTTGTACATAGTCTTGAGTCTTTTCTATATGTTTTTGGCCCTTATGTTCTTTTACATGAAGTAGTTTTTTTAATGAAACTTTAATTTACCTATCAAAAAAAATATTTCTTCCTATATTATCTAAAAGAATATCATCTCTGTCACAGTGGGAAATTGACATGGGAGCAGGTTCTGAGGTACACAAGTTTACGGAAAAGATATATCTCTCTATATGCTTCACTGCTTAAATCTGACCTCAATCGGGCAGTAGTTGATGACAACAAAGACATTGAGGAATTGGACCGTGAACTTGATATTGAACTCATACTTCAGTGGAGGTATATTTTCTGGCCATAAATGTATCAATGCTTTTTTCTGATAATTATTTTATATGTATATAAAAGTATATGCATGCATGTGTGCATCCATGCAAATATTGATGTGTGTGTGTATATCATGAGTAATCTTTTTCATTCAAGGTGGTGTCTTTTTATTCTGATAACTTACCTCTTGTTTCAAAATTTCATGTTGATATGAAAGAATAAATGTAATCACTTAAACATTATATTGACACTGCTCCTCACATGAAGGCCTAGACTTCACCTCAATAATTGGGAACCAAATATGGACTTTAAATGGGAGGTAGATTGGAGACAAGTTTCCACTCCTGTCTCCACTCTTACCTTCCATTTAAAAAGTTCAAGATTTCATGTATTGGGTCCCACTTTGTAATAGGGAGTCTGGGTCTACACTTGAGGGGAGTGTTAGAATAAAAAAGTTCAGTGATTAAATTCACAATTTCCTAATTGCTTAAATGTTTGTTACTTTTCATTGCTGAGCACAGCATTTAGAGCTATTTTTTTGCTACATGTACACTAGGCTTACCAATAAGTAAGCTCGTGATGGAGGAAAAACGATGAAAAGGAAAGATGTTTTAGATAGCTAAGTTGCCTAGAGAAAAGAAAGAATGTACTAGCTCTTTAAGAGACACACCTTTGGAATAATACCTCACAGGTAGATTTCTTGGATTCAAATTCAACTAGCTACAATGAAGGCAGCTTGCTTATTTATAGTTCCATAAGCAAACTGCTGAGTTAGTTACAAGAATCCACCATGTGGCTGTCATGTGATTGGCCAAAGCCTAACTAACTTCTCTAACTAACTAATAGGCTATTGCACTTATCACTAACAACCTATTAGCTAACTAATTTTCTATTACAAGTGATAAAAGCAATTAAAAGTAAAAGGAAACTACTTATTATACAACAAAAGCTAGTAACAGTTAGCTTTAAAAATGAACTGCATCAGCTTGCGCAAGCCCCCCAAACTCATGTTACTTAGGACTTGCTTCTAGAATCTCTAGCATGAGTACAATGGTTCTCCGCCATGGGATCTAGAGACCTTTCTAAATGCATTATGAGATGTGCCATTGTATGTTATTCCCAATTATTGGATCCATGTAGCAAGATTTATGAAATTTTCTGCATTGACAATTTTAATTTGTGTTCTTTATTTTTCTTCCTCTTATTTCACTTTTTTTTTTCAATTAACCTGTGGAATAATACTCTCGGATTTCATGCAGCAGAAAAAGGGGAAAAATGATTTCATGTTAGGGGTGAAAGAAGTAATAGAAAAGACCAACATGTGTATGCACGCATCAATTTGTTGCATACTTTCTAGGCAGTTTGTTTTAACCCCATACTTCTTCCAGAATTCCACTATGCATACCCTGTGGTGCTTGTGTACATAGAAACATGCTAGTGTTGGGCATTTCAAATGACGAGTCCACATGCATGGTGACATGGCTAAGTATTGGACACTAGACAGATTTTTCATGCAAGATGACCTGGCCAAATATAAGTCCTTTAATCGTGAAATTACTTGTAGTGTATAAATAGCCAAGGTTGGCCATTGTAAATCACCTTATGATTGTATGAGAATTTTCCTTTGTAATAATAATTCATATCTAAGATTTCTCTCTCATTCTGTTGACACTCTCTTTGAACCCAATTTTTTCTCATTTCTTTGAAGCCCCAAATTTTTGTTTGCATCACATGCATGCACGCATATACTTACTGAAGTTCTAATTTTGCTACAATGCTTTGATTTAATTTGCTAACCTCTGTTTTAAGTACTATTGAATCCTGGTTTGAACAGGATGTTGGCTCACAAGTTTGTGGAGCAGTCGGTAGAATCGGATCTTAATTTGAAGAAACAAAAAGCAAAGAAATCTTGGTGGTCGTTTGGATGGTTTGTAGTTTTAGCTTGAAACCAGTTTTGTTGATACTTCCCAAGTCTTCTTATCCAGTAATGTTTTAAGTTCCTGTTAGTCACCTATATGCATGGACTTTTCCAGGAACGGCCAATCTGATAAAGATGAAGCTGAGTCATTTAAATTCGGTGAAGAAGACTGGGAACAGTTGAATAAAATTATAGGGTACAAGGAAGGTGAAGAAGCGCAGTCATTCATCAGTACCGGCAAGATGGATTCTCTTCATACCTTCTTGGAGGTTCACATGAAACATAATGCTTCAAAACTTCTTGATGAGGCCTTGGATTGTCTTGCTGAATTATCATGTGAAGACCTTGATTGCACCATAAAGCTTTATCCGGAGACAAAAATCTTCGATGTGAAACTAGGATCATATAAATTGTCATCCCCTAATGGTCTCCTTACAGAGGTTTGAATCCCCCCCCCCCCCTTTCTTTTTATATTTGAGATTGTCTGACAGACGGGCTGTTTTCTTAGTTGTACCATGGTGAATGTTTTCCCACCTCCTTGCAGAGTGCTACTGCTTATGATTCGTTAGTTGGTGTGTTCTGCTATAAGCCTTTCGATAGAAAGGTGGACTGGAGCATGGTTGCAAAAGCTTCCCCCTGTTACATGACTGTAAGCTGCTACACTCGCATTCTCTGATTGTTCTTACCATAAATTTGTGGTTGCATGCATACTGATTACAAGTATTTTGGTCAGTATCTGAAGGACTCCATTGATCAAATCATCAATTTTTTTAAAAGCAGTACAGCTGTTAGTCAGACAATAGCGCTGGAAACTGCAGCTGCTGTGCAGGTTTGGTTCTATCATTGCTGATCCTTTGAAGTATTATTCAGAGTGTCTACTGATGCTTTGTTTGTTTCAATGAAAACCTTATGTGAAGATATTTTTCCAAGTTTTTAGTGTTTGATAGCATTATAAAAAATGAGTTAAAGGAAAACTATCTTTAGTCAACATAAAAAGTATGACTTATTTTTTAGAGATTGTTTCCATTAATTTTTTTTTTTGGAAAACAACTTTATCTCAAACAAGCTAAATAAGAGATTCCTTCTTTTTTTTTTTTTTTTTTTTTTTTTGAGAAACAAACACACACACAAGGGAGAGGGAAGCTAAATAAGGGAAGTTAGAAGTTCATTTTCCAACTTATTTAAGTTGCTACCAAACATAGGAAAATGAGGTATTTTTATTGAAAATATTTTTTGAAAAATGAATCATTTTCTAGATAACATTAACGTTGAAACAAACAGAGCATGAGTACCAGCAAAGCTTGCTGGAATTGAGCATAATTGTTGAAATTTATGTGTTGTTTGTAGGTTATTGCTTGGGTTTTTGGAATTAATCCTAATTATTCAACAATAATCATAAAAGGAATGCATCTTAGAAAATCAAGAATCTTATAATTTCATACTGGACTACAATATGGTTCAGGATTTTCACCAATATTAGGAGTAATTCAGTGTTCTAAACACCCTGAAATGGTTTCATAGGTAGTGTTGTTCTGTGTGCTTAATGAATTTGAAACAAGATTTGAAATATATGAAGATGCAAAATGTTGTTGTGATGCCAGGTTGATCAAAGCAACCTGCATTTTCCTTGTTTCATGTATCGGTCTAAAACTGGTCTAGTTTAGTAGTTTGTAATAAATCTTTGCCATTTTATTGCTGCACCACCATTTAGAATTATGTTTGTCCAAATCTCACTAAACTGCAGAGGTGCTTTTTCTTCTATTCCAGCAAGTATGGCTAGCATGCTTCATTTCAACAATGTCCTGCTGATGGTCTCTTTCATTGTTTCTAGATGACGATTGATGGGGTAAAGCGCACTGCTCAGCAACAAGTGAACAGAGCACTGAAGGATCATGCTAGGTATTTCACTTTGTTTCGACTTTTGATTAGTGACCTTGTGGGGGAACACATTAGTCATAATATTTTATTGGTGCTAGTGTTCCCTTGGCAATATTGAGCTTAAAATGTTTGGAATGTTCTATCCATTCTGATGTACTCTTTAAGAGTGTGTCTAAGATCATAATGGAAGGCTTTGCAAGTGACCTAGTTTGTTGCCATTTGCTTTAGGTTTTATAGATACTACCCTAAAACCTGCGCAGTGCGCTTTAACTACTTTCACTAAATGTTTAAACGTAACACGATCATATTCTAAGAATGTAAATGTGGTATTATAAAAATTTTAGGATATGTCTATAAATAACTAATCATAGATATGATATCATAATATCTTATGATAACTCCATAGATGATTAAACTTGATAGTAATCTCTCATTAAATCCAAAAGAGGCATGCAAAGGATATTCTATCAAAGGTAAAATATAAAAGAATGAGTTAATGGAAAAACTTTATCACCAAAGTTTTGAAGAGTTAAATTACTATTTCATTTAAAATCATATTATAAAAATTTGAAATTTTCTTAAAAAAATATATTTAATAGCATCTACGCAAATTGCATAAGGATGAATTGTGTTATAGACATGCTACAGTTTAAGGTTCATTGTCTTTCATTGACAATTCCAATTGTTTTCCAACAACATTTTCCATTATTCTTTTTCATGATTTGTGACATTTCAATTTATAAATTTCATATAATAAAATTTGTAGTATCTCCAACATCACTTGTGTTATTGTATTCCTAATTAAAATTCAAAGTCAATCTGCTTTTTTATTTTGGAAAAAAAAAAAAACCTTTTTCTTTTGTAGATTCTGTATTTTTTTTCCTTCTTTTAGAATAAGATTTTCAGTAAGTTAGTAAACTGTGCATCCATGCTTTATCATCACTAATATATTTATATTCTTGTCAAAATGTGATTCAGTTGATACCTGCATCATTTCTTGTCGTTGATATTACCTACATCTAGCCATTGGATTATTATATACATTCTAATCATCGGCTCCTAGAATCTTGGTAAGATTGGTCCTTTTGCCCCATCATCAATTGTCTAGAACTTCATAAAAAGCTCTCCACCATTTGTCTCAAGTCTTTAACAATCTCTTCCTTCTTTGATCTCACCTCCGAATCGATCCTCAGATTATCTCAACAATTGTAAACCACACCATGTTCTCATCCAAGAAGTTCTAATTTTTTTTTTTTTTTGGATAAATAGGAAGGATCTTTATTAAAAAAAAAAAAAAACTACTTTGTGCAATGGAATGCAAACTAGTCATATAGTACAAAGGAAAAAAGAAAAGACAAAAGAATAAAACTTAATTACAAGAGAGGAGAGAACTAATAAACATAGGGAGGGATTCACTAGATGTAAGTCTCCAAGCCCGTGACCAGTCAAACAAAGCGCCACTAGAAGAAGCAATTAGCTGATCATCCAAACTATCCATATCCTCAAATGTCCACCAATTATGCTCCCTCCATATACACCACATCAAACACAACAGAACTAAATTCCAGATGTCTGAAGAATGCTTCCCCAACCAATTCCACCAACCAAAAAGAAGAGCATGTATTGACTTTGGTAAGATCCACATAACCCCAAAGATCGAAAAACAAGACACCACAACTAGTGAGCTTTCTCACAATGTAGCAATAAATGAGGTAGTCTCCCCACAATAGCGACACATAACATACCAATCAAGAAAGTCGAAACCCCTACCTCTCAAATTATCACCCCTAAGGTCCTCATTTTACTTATGAATTTTTTAAAAAGTTTTTTGCACTTTCCTATACCGTCTCCACTACTGTTTAAGGGCTTCCTTTACTCTTTTCTCACGTTATAATTTTCTTCCTAAAAAAAAAAAAAAAAATCTAAAATGACATATTTTGATTTGATTGTTTGATTGATGATTTCATGTTTTTGCAATTTATAATGTCTTTTCAATCTAATGACCAACTTGTTAATGTAATTATCATATTCCATTTTGTCAAAGAGTGACACTTTTCTTTTAAAAAGTTATTTGCTTTCTATTTGTTTTCTGTTGTGTTTTTCTGGTTGTTTCCTTCTGTTGTGGTATAAATTATATCAAACAAAAAGAAACAAAAAACATATTTCTTTAGAAAATAAAATCAACATGAAAGGAAAAATATGGCTGTACTATACTGATCTTTGAACCTGTGGAAAAAAAAAAAGCTTTCCTCCCGGAGTAACTCTTATTTCAGAAAAGCCTATTGGCTGAATTGGAAACTATTCTAACAGAATAGGAGAGGTACAAATGGTAAAATAAATATGGTAACTACCAAAGATGTAGCTGGTCAAACAATGCCGCAGGAAATTGTGCACCTTTTCCCCAACCAATTCCACCAACCAAAAAGAAGAGCATGTATTGACTTTGGTAAGATCCACATAACCCCAAAGATCGAAAAACAAGACACCACAACTAGTGAGCTTTCTCACAATGTAGCAATAAATGAGGTAGTCTCCCCACAATAGCGACACATAACATACCAATCAAGAAAGTCGAAACCCCTACCTCTCAAATTATCACCCCTAAGGTCCTCATTTTACTTATGAATTTTTTAAAAAGTTTTTTGCACTTTCCTATACCGTCTCCACTACTGTTTAAGGGCTTCCTTTACTCTTTTCTCACGTTATAATTTTCTTCCTAAAAAAAAAAAAAAAAATCTAAAATGACATATTTTGATTTGATTGTTTGATTGATGATTTCATGTTTTTGCAATTTATAATGTCTTTTCAATCTAATGACCAACTTGTTAATGTAATTATCATATTCCATTTTGTCAAAGAGTGACACTTTTCTTTTAAAAAGTTATTTGCTTTCTATTTGTTTTCTGTTGTGTTTTTCTGGTTGTTTCCTTCTGTTGTGGTATAAATTATATCAAACAAAAAGAAACAAAAAACATATTTCTTTAGAAAATAAAATCAACATGAAAGGAAAAATATGGCTGTACTATACTGATCTTTGAACCTGTGGAAAAAAAAAAAGCTTTCCTCCCGGAGTAACTCTTATTTCAGAAAAGCCTATTGGCTGAATTGGAAACTATTCTAACAGAATAGGAGAGGTACAAATGGTAAAATAAATATGGTAACTACCAAAGATGTAGCTGGTCAAACAATGCCGCAGGAAATTGTGCACCTTTAACAGCTACGATGCTGTGTGTATCTTTTTTTTTTTTTTTTTTAAACGATGTGTTTCATGGGGCATCTAAATGGTAGTATACGTTGCAGTAGTCAAAATCATAACTCTCTTTAATTGCATTTAAATGTTTCGACTGGTACGTTGGTTCTGATTGTACCAATATGTCATCTGGCATTTTTTTAATATTCAATATGCCACTTGTCATGATGGGAGACAATTTAAGATATACTTTTTCTCAGCTTCTGCTTTTATATATAGTATTAGATATTAGATTAGATGTGGTAACATTAATTTGGATTATCCTCAACACCAACAATAGTAGCGAAGCCTTACTCCCATTTTTTTTTTTTTGGGTTGGCTATGGATTATTGACAAAGTGTTCAAGGTTGATCAAATGTATTCTTTTCCTCCATTGTAATTCTATCCGAAGAATTGGGTTATCCTTATTTTGGTAAAATTTGAGTGCATACAGATTATAGACCTTTTAAGGATTTGAAAGGTTTTTTTTTTTTTAAATTTTTTTTAATTTTTTATTTATAAATTATTATTATTTTTTATTTATTTTTTTTAGTGTACTTTATTTTTTATCCTTGGGTATTGGTGTTTGTTGTATTCTAGATTTTCTGTTTTACATATTTAACGGAATAATATGTGATGTGTGTCTATTACAGTTGGTGCAAAGAATCTTTATAACAAATAATATTTATTTGATGGCAGGTTTTTGTTGGACTTGGATATTGCAGCTCCCAAAATTATGATTCCTACTGATTTTCTTCCTGACAATTCCCATCCGACAAAACTCATGCTTGATTTGGGAAATTTGCTAATTCGTACACAGGTTAATCCACGATATCTATACTACTATTTAAGGGGCTTCTTTTATTTGGACCGGATTTTTTATTTGTTCCAAAATACCTCCAAAACTCCTAAGTTTAAGTGGAGACAAAACTAAAGGATAATCAGGTAAAAATACACGTTTAACTTGCACTAAAACATTGCCTACAAAATACGAACACTTTCTATTCAGGTATTTGAAATGCTTCAACTACCTAAACTCATGTTTTCAAAAAAAAAAATTTCACTTCTTTTTACCGTTAATAAGTCTTAACCGTTTCACATTAAAAAAAAGTCTTAACAATTTTTTTGGGTGTGATGAGTGTTATGCGTTTGTGGATGAAATATTTTTTTCATTACACCCCTAGGTATTTTATGATTAGAATATGTAACAATCTCAAATTATAATGAATACAAATTATTAACCTTTAACCAAAAATAGAAGAGCCTCTAAGCGCGTGAGTGTGTGCTTAGAGGCTAGTTGATTCTTAAATATTTCTGTTTGAATTTGTTTATGCTGATATTCATATAGAGCTTATAAAATGTAAGCAGGATGAAGGTGGATCGCCTGAGGAGCTCAATATGTATTTGCAGTTTGATTTGGTTTTGAGTGATGTATCTGCTTTTCTTGTTGATGGTGATTACCATTGGCCCCAAAATCCTTTGAACGGAAATTCTGTTTCCACTAAAATAGGTGGTGTTAGTTTCTTGCCTGTTATTGATAAGTGTGGGATTATTTTAAAGCTGCAACAGGTAATTTTCAACATTGTCCTTCAGTTTAATCAGTATTGTTGTGTTTGTGTTCATTTTGTAATGTTCTGGTGAGATATCATGTATTGAAACTTTAATTTGATGTCAAGATTCGATTAGAGCGCCCATCTTATCCCTCAACAAGGCTTGCTGTACGGCTGCCATCATTGGGTTTTCACTTTTCTCCAGCTCGGTATCATCGACTGATGCAAGTAGTGAAGATCTTTCAGGGGAAGGATAGTGAGGACTCTGATGTGATGAGTGTTATGCGTTTGTGGATGAAATATTTTTTTCATTACACCCCTAGGTATTTTATGATTAGAATATGTAACAATCTCAAATTATAATGAATACAAATTATTAACCTTTAACCAAAAATAGAAGAGCCTCTAAGCGCGTGAGTGTGTGCTTAGAGGCTAGTTGATTCTTAAATATTTCTGTTTGAATTTGTTTATGCTGATATTCATATAGAGCTTATAAAATGTAAGCAGGATGAAGGTGGATCGCCTGAGGAGCTCAATATGTATTTGCAGTTTGATTTGGTTTTGAGTGATGTATCTGCTTTTCTTGTTGATGGTGATTACCATTGGCCCCAAAATCCTTTGAACGGAAATTCTGTTTCCACTAAAATAGGTGGTGTTAGTTTCTTGCCTGTTATTGATAAGTGTGGGATTATTTTAAAGCTGCAACAGGTAATTTTCAACATTGTCCTTCAGTTTAATCAGTATTGTTGTGTTTGTGTTCATTTTGTAATGTTCTGGTGAGATATCATGTATTGAAACTTTAATTTGATGTCAAGATTCGATTAGAGCGCCCATCTTATCCCTCAACAAGGCTTGCTGTACGGCTGCCATCATTGGGTTTTCACTTTTCTCCAGCTCGGTATCATCGACTGATGCAAGTAGTGAAGATCTTTCAGGGGAAGGATAGTGAGGACTCTGATCTCCTTCGCCCTTGGAATCAAGCTGACTTTGAAGGGTGGCTGTCCCTTCTTACTTGGAAGGTCTTTCTCTCTCTCACCCCTTCCACTTTCTTTTGCAGTGGTTCAATTTCTTGATATGATAATATATGCTAACATTTCGTCACCCTTTCTCTTTTGTTTTTATGTGATAGGGTGTGGGAAATAGGGAAGCTGTATGGCAGCGGCGATACTTCTGCTTAGTTGGGCCTTTCCTTTATGTACTTGAGAGCCCTGACTCTAAGTCTTATAAGCAGTATATCAGGTTCAGATGCCAACTTTACAAATTGATTGATTATTGGCACAACGATATATTAACATAAAATGAGATATTTGAAATATGATTAAGAGAAGATGGAAAAATTGAATCAAACAATGGGAACATTGGAGTGAAAGAAACTGCTCCAAGTAAAGGATTTTGATTTTGATTTTTTTTTTGGTTGGTATATTAGGAATGTCTATGCCAAAAAAAAAAAAAACATTTAGAAATGTTACGGGTATAAGCTAGGGGCAAAATAGTAATATCATTGTACTCCTTTATATATAAATAATATTTTATGTGTTAGGGTTAGGTTAACAAGCCCGATACACGATAGTAATAAGTTGTACGTTTTTAATATTTTGGCCAGGAAAGCATGATTCTTTGCAGTTTTTTCTTTGTTTTGAGTAACTAGAAGTATGGGATGGAAAATTGGTGATGTACAACACTCCACTCTCACCACAGCCACACAAACAACTTTATAGCAACCTGAAATACTCAAACTTAGCACTGTAAGTCAACCCAAGGCTACCCAAAAAAGAACATAGAGAGGCTGCTGTGTAGAAAATAAAGACAGATCAGTACCCAAGGCTGGAATTCCTGCGGTGTGAAGATTGGAGTTACGGCTGGCGGCAAAAAATTGTGTAGGTGGGTTGCCAGAGGAAGACAACTAGAACCACAATGACATCGCGGTCAGGCAATAACGGAACAATGTCGCGCTAATCATGAAGTAGTTGCCGGAGCTAGTTGATGCCTCCAGCCAGGAAATCGGTGTTCATTGTCATTGTCAGCAGCGGAAAGTGGTTGGGTTCTTGGTTGTCGGCAGAAGAAGGTGGGTGGTGGTTGTTGGCAGTGGAAGTTGATGGGTTGTGCTTGTGGGGTTAACGGCAGAGGGTGGCTAAAGCTCTGATACCATGTTTTGGAGATAACACACACACACACACACACAAATATATATATATATATATATATATTGGTATACACTGAGTTTACTCTTTTGCCCTAGCTTTATACAATAATAGGTGAACAATGAAAGCAATATATAATGTGCTCAATATCCTGGCCATATTGCATTGTTGCGTAAAAGATAGAGCAAAGCAGAAACATGAGGAACATATTTCATAATTGCATTCATGGATGTATGTACTTTGTCCTGTAAAGAATCCTAATTATCTTAGTTTCCCAAGTTATATACATTTGCATGCTTTTAGCTCAAATGATGAGTTTCTTGCTCGGAACATGTACATGATCAATTTGTAATGTCATGGGCCAAGCATCTCAAAGGAGGCTTGATTAAGCTAGACAGTTAGTGAAATCTTTTATTCTTCTTCTATTATAGGCAGAAGAAAAATATGCAGAATGCATATTTCTTAAGATTGATAGCAGTTTAAGATATATAAATTTGTTGAGCTGATTTGTTCACTACGTAATTGATATGCATCAATATCCCAATTATTCTATAGTTAAAGAACAACATTAGACTATGATGATACATTTATTACGCTCTGATTTTTTTAGTTGCACAGACATTGGCATTTTTGCTTGGATTATTCTATTTCTTTCCTACTAGGTCTTATACTGAGTTGTGCAGTGCAATTCTTGTTATTTGTCCTCTTTTTTTTTGGTTCGGAATTAGGTGTCCACAAGAATCCTAACTTGCCTCTTTGGGAATGTTATAGTCTTACAGAACCTGTCAAGTTTTTGGAGTCTTTGTATTTGAACTAGTCATTTATATTTACAATATATTAAAAAAAGTTTCTGCATCTTTCCATTCATATCTGATTTTATAATTTTTGTAATGATATGCTTCTTGTAGTTTACGAGGAAAACATATATATCAAGTTCCACCTGAGCTTGTCGGTGATGCAGAAAATATTTTGGCTCTTTGTAATGCTGCACGATCCAGTAGCAAGGTCATAATGATGTCTTTATAAATTTCAACTAAGAGAATTTACTTAATATTGTCCATTTTATTTTGATGGTATCTTGCTTATCAGTTCATATCAGTTATCATTTGTATGTAGGTTGTGGAGGATGTAAATGCATTAATATTGCGATGTGATTCTGATGATTCAAGGAAATCTTGGCAAAACCGCTTGCAGGGGGCAATTTATCGTGCATCGGTAAATAAATTTTTTTGTAGTTTGATTTGTCTAAAAATATTTTCAATTTTGAATGTCTTATTTTAATCATTGTGCAACCTTGTCATATTTGTGAGTGGAACATCTCTCTTTTTGTTTGGGCTTGCATGGTTCCTTAGGGTGGTATGATGTACTTTGATTGTGTGATGATTTAGAGTCTTTTAATTTTAAGTAATGTGTTGTTTACTTATAAAAAAAAAATGTTTTGTTAGTTTGGTTAATGTGCTTTGTGTTAATTAACCTTGCTTGATGAGGCTTTCCTTTACTTCATATTCTTATCAAATAAAATTTAAGGTTCTTAAATAATTCTGGGGTTTTGTTAGTTTAATGGAAATGTTTTGTTTTGCTTATACTCTAGCATTGTGCTAGAAGTCCAAAGAAAGTGGCCTGTTGTTAATGGTTTCTTCAATAGAGCTAATAACTAGTACATACAGATTCTTTTTTGTATCACTATATGTCACAGGCACCTATGTTTAAGCAGCATAAATATATTTTCGGTCTCAACAAAAAATCATGGTTTGATGGACTCTGAACTTACAAATTTTCAAGTGGTTTTCTTTTATTTCTGTGCCGTGTACCTTTTCTAGTTTGTCATCTGCTTTAATAATTTTATCTGTGCTTAATGTGGTGTCTTTGGAGGGAGAGAAATAGTAGATGTTTTGAAGATATTGAGAGATCTATTCCGGAATTGAAACTTCTCTTTTTTAGAACTTTAAGGGATTGGTTGTTTGCTTTGCAAAAACAATCATTCCCTTTTTTTATTGATTTCCTAGACTCTTGCAATTTTTGTATTTGATTTCTTTTCCCGTGTTCACTCCCTGTGTTTTAGGGTGTTCATTTTCTATATCAATATAACTTATTACTTATCAAAAAAAAAAGTGGTAATAAATGATATATTTTTGACAAGAAAGTAGGTGCTAGAAATTCTATATGCTAGCCCTCGGATAATTTATTCCTTATATTGCAGAGAGGTGGTTACAATAGGATTGGGAGTATTCTAAGATGGGGGGGAGTCATCAAATGAGGTGATATTTAGTAGGGACACATCACTACGGACATCTTATCACTTGAATATTCCAGACTGTTCTTGAAGATTATCACTAATACAACACAAATGTACAACACAATATTCTCTATATAATTTACCTCTATAACTCTGTAACACTCACCCCTCAAGCTAGCTCATATATATGACATAAAGCCAGATTGGAACAAATAGACTATAGTCATTATCTGCATAATGCTTTTGTAAAGATATCAGCAATGTAGATTTTACTGGCTAGAGGTGAGTCCAAAGGGCTCTTCTTTAGAAAGGTTCCCTATGTAATCAGAAAAACAAATGAAGATATCAACAGTGTAGCAATGGCTCCATTAAGAATTTTGATTCTCACAAAATGTCAGTCTACTTCAATGTGCTTCATCTTTTCATGGAACACAAGATTGGATGCAATGTGTATAGCAGCTCTATGTTTACAGAATATTGGGATAGGAGTAGATACTGTTAAGCCCGACTCCTGAAGTGAAACCAAGTTAGCTAACTGGCAAGTATGTGCCATCAACCTGTATTCAGCTTCTGCACTAGATCGAGCAACTACATTTTGCTTTTTACTTTTCCGTGTTACAGGACTTTCTCCTCTCAGAAAGGTGCAACACCTCGTGGTGGACCTTTTATCTGAAGATGATCCTGTTCAGTCTGGATTAGTGAAATCTGAAACATTCCACCATGTGATGACCATTCTTTTTAAAAAAGATGCCTTGACTTGGGGCTTTCTTCAGATATCTAATAATTCAGATAGCAACATTCTAATGTAAGAGTCTTGGGGCTTCTAGGAATTGACACTAACTGCATATGAGATATTTGACCTTGTGATGGTGAGATAGTTGAGCTTCTCAACCAATCAATGATATCAGTTAGGATCTGAAATAGGTCTCCTTCTCCTCTCAATAGTGTTTGATTTGTATCGTAACTGTCAATAGGATGAGAACCCAGTAATGCCATCTCCTTGATGATATCAAGTACTTACTTCCTTTGAGATGAATTGATGCCCTGCCTAGAACTTGCAACTTCAATCCCTAAAAATGCATCTAAGTTTGCCAAAATCTTTGGTGTGAAAGTGTTGCAAGGATTGCTTCAATCTGGAGATGCCTTCCGAGTTATCTCTAGTAATTGCTATATCATCCACATAGGCCACAAGTAGCATGTACCCATCATTAGTGTGTGAGGGGAATACAGAATATGATTTGTTTGCCAATGATGGAGATCAACATTCATGACAACTTCAGATAATTTTCCAAACCATGCTCTCAGTGACTGCTTGAGACCATATAATGTTTTCTTCAACTTGCAGACACTGCCTCTATATTCCCCCTAGTAACAAACCCAAGTGGCTGCTCTATAAATACTTTTCCAAGGTCATCGTAGAGAGAGAAATTCTTTACAAGTTTCCAAGTCTAGTTTTGATGTAAAATGGTCATCTCCAACCAAGATCAGAGAGTGCATCCTAAATAGTTTTAGGATTTGGAATACCAGAAAGTGTGGAAATAAAGCAAGAAAAGAAAGTGGACAACGACTGAGAAGAAATAAAGTTGCTAATGGAAAAACTTGAAAAAAGAAAGAAAAAAGAAAGTTACTAATGGGATAATTAGTAGCACAAGAATGGCAGCTGGTAGTGACATCTCACTTGCGACATCACATTTCATTCCAGCCCTCAGATCATTCATTCCTTATGCTTGAGTGAGGTGGTCACATTCAGATGGGGAATATTCTGATGCGGTGACAGCTGGTAGGGTCATCTCACTAGGGACACCATATCTTGAATATTCCAAAATCTTCTAGAAGAGTAATATTCATAAGCACAAACTTATAACTTAATGTTATGTCTCTGTGACTCATAACAATATGGAAACTAGGAGGGCTGTAGCTCTCGTAACAATATGGAAATTAGGAGGGCTATAGCTCTTATGTTAATGGTTTTATAGTTTTAACATTCCATGCTTATTTTATTGTAGATAGCACTATATTATCCCAAACATTATTATGATTACTATAATGATCTCAATTACTATTACTATTACTAATTTATTTTTTTATAAGTAAAAATTCATTAATCAAGAAATGAAAAAAAGAAAAGAAAAAAAGCAAGCAGTACATGGTTATGGTACTAGCAGTATAATGAAGTTACAGAAAAGTACAAGAGTCCATGAAACCTATCAAACTAGAGAAGGAATGACCATTCTTAGTAGCCATCCACTCATATAAAGTGTGCAAAAAAGCTAGCTTCATCACAGTCATAGTTTGAGTTAGAATTGTGTGGTTAAATGATTAAATTTACCATATCCCATTAATTTAAGCTTTTGGGATAATCAGTAATTTAACATGCTATTAGAGCGAGAGATCTTGAGTTCGATCTCCATCTCCTCCACTCTACCTCTTATTTAAATTTTCACGTGTTGGGCCTCAACTATTAAAAGGTAGTTTTGGTCCACACGTGAAAGAGAGTGTTAGAATTGTGTGGTTAAATGATTAAATTTACCATATCCCAATAGCTTAAGCTTTTGGGACAGTTGGTAATTTAATAGGTTGTTCAATGCCTCCATATGTCCGGCAATTCCTTTCACTCCAAATGATCCACATGACAAAAAGAGGGATTTCGTTCGGAAATGAACCCCAAACAAACAAAGAGCTAACACCGAAAGTTCTTTGGTCATAGAGCAATGTAATAGTAGGTGATCAACTGACTCCAAGCCTTGCTTACGCATGCAACGCCATTCCCCTACGATAATGCCTTGTCTTTGTAAATTTTCAATTGTGAGAATCTTCCCTAAAGCAGTAGATCAAACAAAAAAAGCTACTTTGAGGGGAGATTTTACCTTCCAAATACCCTTCCAAGGAAAATCAACTACACCCTCACCATGCAGCATTTCATAGAAGGATTTAACTTCAAAATCCTTGCTTTCTTTTTGTCAGCATCCAACTGATATTATCTTCTGCATCCCTTCTAACCTTAATGGAATAAATTAGACTAAGAAATCTGCCATCAACTCCTGCTCCCAATCATGAAGGGCTATATAGAAGCAGACGTCCCACTGAATCTTATCCACACTCCAACTCATTAAATCTGCTAAAGCGGAATCCTTCCTTTGAGCAAGAGTATACAGCCTAGGTTACATCTCTTTAATAGGCCTTTCACCGCACCATCTATCATGCCAATGCTGAACATTTGTACCACATCCAACCTCAAAACTAATGAATCAAGAAAACTGATTCCAGCCCCTTCGAATATGTTTCCAAAGGCAAACTCCATGAGAACCAGCAGCAAACTCTGAGCACCAGCAACCACACTCAAAGCTACTACAATTAATTAGTACTAGTTTTTGATGCATAGAAAGCTTAGGAGTTAATTTTCCCCATATGTCTGTAGAACTGGATGGTACCAGGGTAAAGAATATGGAAAGAGACAACCACCTTCCCCATTCAAACTTTTACTGCCTAAACTGTGGTGAACAGCCATTGTGCTAATATGCCCTTAGACATTTCTGAAGACGTAAGGAAGATAGCCAATTTGGTTTAGTTTGGTTGAGTCTATTAATGAGTATTATTTCAAATTACACCTTTTTTATTTCTCCCAAGATAATCTCTAGTAGGCAATAACAGAGAGCACCTGATTCTGTTTTATATTGGCTTTAGGGCTATTGCTAATTGACATACTTTACACTGCAGTGCTATATAAGGAGTACTGGTGCAAAATATATATATTTTTGTTCAAGATCAGTTTCTGCCTTTGACCAGATAATACCTTTTGCTGCAATAATAGGGATTTCCCTGACTTTTGTGCAGGGTGCTGCTCCTATCACTACTTTATCGGAAACTTCATCAGACCCAGAGGATTCTGAAGCTGAATATGGTGACAAACTTGATGTAATTGATGTGAATATGGAGAGGCTCTTTGTCACTGGTTTTCTTGATGAACTAAAGGTTTGCTTCAGTTATAGTTACCAGGTAAGCTTAGTTTTTTTATTTTCTATGAAGTTACCTTGTGATGGAAGTGCTTAGAGATTTGAGAAATCTGCAAATTTTTTCAGCAGGAACAGAGCTTCATGAATGTGCTTCTTGCTGAAGAGAGTCGTCTATTTGAATTTCGGGCAATAGGTGGTCAGGTAACATAGATATAGAACTGAGCATCAATTTATGCATGTTTTTGTGTATTTGCTCTTTTGAGGCTTTTCATTGCAACTACAGGTTGAGCTTTCAATTATAGAGAATGATATGTTCATTGGAACTGTGCTGAAATCTTTGGAGATTGAAGATCTAGTTTCCTGCAATAGAGTGTCTCGTCCTTGTTTCCTGGCGAGGTCAGTCATCCGGAGTGCAGCTTCACATTCATCCTTCTATGATGCTGGGAGTCACAGCTTTGAAAGCAATAATGTAACTGACAGCAATAATGCAACTTCAAGTGAAGGAGATGATAATTTCTATGAGGCACCAGAGAATTTGGTTGATTCCGTTGACTATCCAATGCAGTCACCAAGAAATGAATCCGGATCTGAAATTTTATCATTGAAACCCCCTAGTTTTGACCGTATGGCTGGTCTACTCCCTACGGATGCTCTTCAAACCAAGAGTCAGGAAATTGAATTAACTGATACTTTGGATAGTTTTGTGAAAGCTCAGATAATTATTTATGACCAGAACTCTCCACGATATAATAATATGGATAATCAGGTGGGGTATTTTCTGCATTTAAAATTCTGCCTATAGCCCATTATTTGATTATTTGACTTATTACTTCATATTCAGGTCAAAGTGACCCTGGCTACCCTGTCGTTCTTCTGTCGTCGAAAAACAATTGTTGCCATTATGGAATTTGTTAATGCTATTAACATTAAGGATGAAAGGCTTGAATCATTCAGTGATAGCTCTTCGACAGCCATTATGAAACAGGATGTCTCCAGGGAAGATGTGGTTGATGATAAGTATTCAACGTTATTTGAGGAGCCTGTAGTTAAAGGCTTGCTAGGAAAGGGGAAATCGAGAATCATGTTCAATTGTGCTTCTTGCTGAAGAGAGTCGTCTATTTGAATTTCGGGCAATAGGTGGTCAGGTAACATAGATATAGAACTGAGCATCAATTTATGCATGTTTTTGTGTATTTGCTCTTTTGAGGCTTTTCATTGCAACTACAGGTTGAGCTTTCAATTATAGAGAATGATATGTTCATTGGAACTGTGCTGAAATCTTTGGAGATTGAAGATCTAGTTTCCTGCAATAGAGTGTCTCGTCCTTGTTTCCTGGCGAGGTCAGTCATCCGGAGTGCAGCTTCACATTCATCCTTCTATGATGCTGGGAGTCAGAGCTTTGAAAACAATAATGTAACTGACAGCAATAATGCAACTTCAAGTGAAGGAGATGATAATTTCTATGAGGCACCAGAGAATTTGGTTGATTCTGTTGACTATCCAATGCAGTCACCAAGAAATGAATCTGGATCTGAAATTTTATCATTGAAACCCCCTAGTTTTGACCGTATGGCTGGTCTACTCCCTACGGCTGCTCTTCAAACCAAGAGTCAGGAAATTGAATTAACTGATACTTTGGATAGTTTTGTGAAAGCTCAGATAATTATTTATGACCAGAACTCTCCACGATATAATAATATGGATAATCAGGTGGGGTATTTTCTGCATTTAAAATTCTGCCTATAGCCCATTATTTGATTATTTGACTTATTACTTCATATTCAGGTCAAAGTGACCCTGGCTACCCTGTCGTTCTTCTGTCGTCGAAAAACAATTGTTGCCATTATGGAATTTGTTAATGCTATTAACATTAAGGATGATAGGCTTGAATCATTCAGTGATAGCTCTTCGACAGCCATTATGAAACAGGATGTCTCCAGGGAAGATGTGGTTGATGATAAGTATTCAACGTTATTTGAGGAGCCTGTAGTTAAAGGCTTGCTAGGAAAGGGGAAATCGAGAATCATGTTCAATTTAACATTGCATATGGCGCATGCTCAGATTTTGTTGATGAACGAAGATGAAACTAAGCTAGCCAGTCTCTCACAGGATAATTTGCTGATGGATATTATGGTCTGCTTGCTCTTCTCCTAACCTCAAGACTAAAAAATTTGTTTTATCTTTACTTAGTTGTAAACTTTTAATATATAGTGCTTATTGACTGTTTTTTTGGGTTTAAGGTGTTCCCATCATCTTTTAGTATTAAAGCAGCGCTGGGAAATCTGAGAATAAGCGATGACAGTCTTCCTAGCAGCCATATGTATTTTTGGGCTTGTGATATGAGAAATCCAGGGGGCAGTTCATTTGTTGAGGTACTTTCTCTCTCTTGCGCTTGCAGTGTGTGTGTTTGTGTATTTGGGTTTGTTAAAGACTAGAATAAAATAATACAGAGAAGCGGAAGCAAGAAAGGGAGAAGAAAACAAGGGATTAGTGGTTCGGCCAATGGCCTACATCCATAGAATAAAGCCCTAGCAGCTGCATATTTGTTGTATACTCAAGTCAACTATTACAATGAACCCTAACATGGTATACATAGAGACTAGAAGCCAGGGTGAGCCCAATATGGGCTTACAACATAACTGGGTCTCTTGGGGCCTTACATCAACTAAATCCAATACTTTAACAGTCCCTCTCAAGCTGGAGCATACAGTCATATAGGTCTAGCTTGTAACACACAATTGCCAACTTGCTTGAAGAGGTTGAAAACAATATGAACCGGCCAAAAACTTAAGGGAACTGGTCAAAATTGAAGTTGAACCGACCAAAAAATGAGATGAATTGGTTGAAGTTCTTCAATATCAAACAAAACCAAACAGAGGTTTCATAGGGGTTAGACTATCCTTATCATGGATAAGGGACAACCAAAACTATACCCAAACCACCAAAATCCACCAAATAGGCAAACAAGGGATTTCCCTATCTACCTTGACTAACAACCAACACCGGCTGCTCCTGAAGACACTGGTGACCACTGCGCTGGCAACAACAACTCCGACGACAACAACTAACCACCACCACCGAGACCACTTGAAACTACCTAGAGATTGAGGCAAAGCTACCGTGATCTCTGGTGAGCAACCTCCATGACCGGAAAACCACTAGGAAATGTTGAAACCCACTGAGGAGCACCAGATCTGCCATGACCATGCTGGAAACAACAACCAAATAACAGGAGGGCCACCAAGAAGTGTTGAGAATAAAAAAAAAAAAAAAAAACTAAAATTTGTCGAGGATGGTCGGAAACCACCACTGATCCGCCAAGAACAACAAAAAATAGGTCAACCAGCAATATCTACCAAGCTGGGTTGCAGTTAGATCTGAATCTTGGGCAGATCCATGTATACAGGTTGGATCTGCAACACCAATGACAACAACAACGAAAGCCACCAGCAACAACCACTGGCGACGGCAACAAGATAACAACCTGAGAACTAAAACAACCAACAGCAATAGCAGCCAATCTGCTGAGAACAACCAACGGCTACAATCACCAACAACCAACAACTACCATAATCACACAACCACAACCAATCAACAACTAACAAGAACAACTAACAAACTTAACTTAGGGTATGTTTGGTACACTGAATGTAAATTATATTAGAAATAGTAATCTTTATTACTAGAAATAGAAGATATTGTAATGGAATAACTATTACTATTCATAAGTTTGGTTGTTACATATGGAAAACTTGTAAAAAGTGATATATAAGGAAAATTTATATTTTTGGAAATATATTAATTTTAAAACCTATTATATGCACTAAGGAATAGCTATTATATCAATTTTAAAGAGAAATAGCTATTCTTCAATTTATAGAATAGTCATTCCAATGTAATAACTAATCCACGTAATAAAGATACAACCAAATGATCGAATTGTTATTACACTTGAATAACTATTCCATTACAAGAGTTATTACAGCGTATTAAACGTACTCTTAGATTTGAAGGTTGCACAAGCAAATAACCACAGACAACTATCGGCTTTGATACTATGTTAAAGGCAAGAATAAAATAATATAGAGAAGTGGAAGCAAGAAAGAGAAAAGAACACAAGGGATTATGTGGTTCGGTCAACGGCCTACATCCACGGAATAAAGCCCTAATGGCTACATCTTTACTGTATACTTAAGTCAATTATTGTAGCGAATAGCCCTAACATGGTATATATAGAGGCTAGAAGCTAGGGTTAGTCCAATATGAGCTTACAACATAACTGAAATTTTTGGGCCATTGCAGCATCTTAAACCCAATACTTTAACACGGTTGTTGTGGTAACTATGGATGTATTCAATTATGCACTGACCTTCACATTATCTATATAAAAAAAAAAAAAAAACCAAAAAGGAAGAAGAATCAACAATAAAAACCTATGAGGACATCTAGTCTAAGGTTGTAAGAAGCTCTATTTGTCTAAGGGTGGTATATATATGACGTTGCTTAAAGGTACGTTATCTAGTATTCCTACTTATTTTTTATCGCTTTTTACCATTCCTATTCATGTGGCTAACAAAATTGAGAAGTTGCAAAAGGACTTTCTGTGGGGTGATTCCAAGTCACATTTGGTAAGATGGAGTAAGGTGTGTGCCTATGGCAAATGGTGGATTAGGAATAAGGAAATTGACTACCTTCAATTAGCCTTACTAGGGAAATGGCTATGTCATTTTGGGGTTGAGGAGACATGGCTTTTGAGGAGGGTGGTAACTTTGAAGTTTGGGGAAAAGTGTTTTTGGGGGGGATGGACTTCCAAGTTAGGTAGAGGGGTTCATGGGTGTGGCTTGTGGAGAAGTATCTGTATGGGATGGGGGATTTTTGCAAGAATATTCGTTTTGAGGTAGGGGTGGGAGATAGAGTGAAGCTTTGGACAGATCAATGGTATGGGGATTCTCCACTTTTGTTGACTTATCCGAGGGTGTATAAGATTGCCTCTAATAAAGGGGCATCGGTGGCCTCTTCTCTCGAACGGTTGGGGATTGAGGAGTGGAGAAGTTGGGATGTTTATTTTACTCGGAGACCTAATGATTGGGAAATGGGTGAGGTGGATGATTTTCTCCGTACCTTGGGCTTAAATCTACCTCCTACTGAAAACGGAGATCGTATTCGATGGAAGTTGTCAAAGAATGGGGACTTTGATATTCGATCGTTCTACAATAAGTTAAGAAGTCCTTTGCCCATTACTTTCCTTTGGAAGGTGTTTGGAAGGTTAAGGCTCCTCGGCGTGTCTCCTTCTTTGTGTGGACTGCTGTATGGGATAGGATCCTTATTGGTGATAATTTGAGGGGTAGATGGGATTTTGTTGACTGGTGTATCATGTGCCGTAGTAATGGGAGACGGTGGATCATCTGTTACTACATTTTGGTAAGGCTTATCGACTGTGGAGTTTGGTGTTTAGATCTTTTGGGTTTTCTTGGGTCTTGCCAAGATCGGTTGCGGATACTCTATTCGGTTGGTGGAATTGGCCTAGAAAGCATTGGTCTAGCATTTGGAATTTAGCTTCTTTATGCTTGATGTGGTGTCTTTGGAAGGAGCGAAACAGGAGGACGTTTGAGGACATGGATAGTTCGGATGACCAGCTTTTAGCCTCTTTCAGTGGCGCTTTGTTTGACTGGTCTAGGGCTTGGAGACTCACCTCTAGTGATTCTCTCCCTATGTCTTGGGATAAGATTTTCATGAGTGATAATATGACTTCTAAGTTGGATTGGGGTATACATGAGTGTGGTTTATGGAGAGGCATCCATATGGGTTGGGAGACTCTTAGCAAAAATACTCGGTTTGAGATTGGGGTGGAGAATAGAGTGAAATTTTGCCAAGGTTGGTTGTGTGGGGATCAACCTCTTCAATTGACCTTCCCGGTTTTGTACGAGATTTCTGTTAATAGAGAGGCTTCAGTAGACTTTTCCTTGACAAGATAGGGGGTAGGGGAGAGAGGATTTTGGAAGTACGTTTCACTTGGGATTTGAATGATTGGGAGTCGGATTTAGAGGTGGATTTCCTTCGTATTTTGGAATCCAATACACATTTAACGGAAAATGGGGACCGTATGAGATGGAAGTTAAAGAAAAATGAGGATTTTGACATCCGTTTGTTTTATTATGAGTTGGGAGGTTGCTTCTCTGTTAGTCTTTCTTTTGAAAGGTATTTGGAAAGTTAAGGCCCTCGGTGTGTCTCTTTTTTGTTTGGACCGCAGCTTGGAATAAGATTTTCATGAGTGATAACATGAGAAGTATGGGTTTTGATTTTGTTGATTGGTGTGTAATGTGTAGCTATTGTGGAGAGATTGCGGATCATTTGTTGCTTCACTCTAAGAAGGCTCATCGGTTGTGGAGCTTTGTTTTTAGTTCTTTTGGGGTTTCTTGGGTTTTACCAAGAACGGTTTTAGATGTTCTCTTTGGTTGGAGAAGCACTTGTCAAACATTTGGAATTTAGTTCCTTTGTGCTTAATGTGGCGTATCTGGAGGGGGCGTAACTGGCAAACATTTGAGGACTTGGATAGCTTAGGAGACCGGCAGCTTGTTTCTTTTAATGGTTCTCTATTTGATTGGTCTTGGCTTGGGGACTTACATCTAGTGACTCCCTCCCTTTGTTCCTTTGTTCTCTCCTCTTTTGTAATTAATTTTCTTCTTTGTTCTTTCTTTGTTCTTCCTTGTAATATTTGACTGCTTTGTACTTCTTTTGCATAAAGTAGCTTTTTCTATATATGTCTTTCTTATTTCTTAAAAAAAGAAAAAGAAAAAAAAAAAAAATCTATGAGGATAACTATCCATGAATCTTGGACTTTCGCTTATGCATTTAAAGTTCCTTTCCTCAAAAACGCTTCATTCTTTCTCTCTTTTATTTTAAAATAATTCATTGTCAGGTTTTCCTTTTTTTTTTTTCCTCCCTTCCAATCATTAGAAATCTTGTGCTTTCTATTAATTTTATCTAGTGTAGTGAGCTGTTTCAATGGTGAGGATATTTGATGGTAGTGGATATATCAGTAAACTAGTCTTTGTTCAAATTTTTTCTTCCCATGAACGCCTTTTGTAAAACATTAAGTTGTTTGTCTAGTTAATGCACTATGAGGTTTTGTTGTTCACTGTTTTTCTTCCCATGAATGGCTTTTCTAAAACATTAAGTTGTCTAGTTAATGCACTATGAAGTACTGGGATTATGCCAATATTGATGTGTAATTTCAATTGCACTATGGGAGAACTAACATATGGACATGGATACACAAACAAGTTTGATGTAAAATTTTAATTTTCCATGATCTGTTGGAGTCTCAAACAATGCTTTTTATTTATTTATTATGGTGTCCTGCACGATAGCTCTTGAAACCAACATATTAGGGACTATCTTTAATCTTTAAAATCTTCTCATGTGCCAATGAATATTTATTTTCTGTAAACTTCCACTAAAGCCATACGTAGGTAAGTCAGAATTATGAAATTGCTTTCCAAACATCATATACCACATGATCTAATACTTAGATTTTCCATGTTGAATCCCTCCCAAAATGGATCAATAAAGGATTCAAAGGAAACAACGTGATAGGAAACATCACTTGCGGCCCCCTTTGAAGATTTATTAGAGGCAAGAGGAGGTTAGTTTTAGCGCCCAAGCATTAATTTGGGATGTTCTAGATGATGGAGAGCTTTCTTGAGAGATTGCATAGCTAATCAAAGTTGAATTGAGTCTTGTTTGTTGTTATTTTCTGCTGATTAAGTTTTAATTAAGCTTTACTAATATATAGGTAATCTGATAATTTATATATTTTTTGGAATGAGCTGTACCAGAGGCCCATGGTCTTATTATTATTATTATTTGTTTTGTATCCTTTTTCCTATTTGTTTTAGAAGTTCTTAATTACTTTTCTTTAAAATTTAGGAGTCCTAGTTTTTCTAGGAAAGGGATTGGCAATAGCTTATATTAAAGCTTTTATGTAGACAATAGCTTTGATGGAGAGATTGAATCTGGTGAGATTCCAGCAGCTTCTTAAGCTTTGAGGAGGTGATTGTGACGCAGGACAAAGGCCTTAATGGGCTTTTAGAACAATTTTGATGTAGGATCTTTAGAAATTTAGCTTTACGTTAGGATTTCTTATGAGAGTTTTAAGGTTTTCTTGGATAGGCTTTGATGTCTAAGGTTTTAGGTAAGGTTAGGTCATTAAAAGGTGTATCCAACTGAATTTGATGGCTGTTTAGTGTCAAGAAAATGAGTAGAACAACAGTGAAAATGACAACCAACTCTCTAATTGCTTTACCTTAAACCTTGAAGCCTTTTCTTCTCTTCCTCTCTTCTCTGCTACTGCTGGCATGATTTTGAGATATAATTACCTCTGTGTTGAAGCCTTGTAGGGGAATGACATTATTTGGCTTTCACAGATTTTGGCAAATCATGTGAACAATGTGCCTAATGCCTATAGACAAATTTAGCTCATTCTCTCATGTGAACAATCTTTTTTCCCTATTCCTTATTACTCTGATATTTTGTCTAATGTGTTATGTGCTTTTGTTTGGCTATCATGGGTTGTATTACAAATATTTACTCATGATCATGCAGTTGGTTTTTACTTCATACAGTGCTGATGATGAAGACTATAAAGGTTATGAGTACAGCCTTTTTGGACATCTTTCTGAAGTACGAATTGTTTACTTGAATCGATTTATTCAGGAGGTAATCTACTTCTAGAATCATTTCGCATGTACTCAAACTCTATCCAACTTCTCATATATCTTTTAAATGACATTTAGGTGGTTAGTTATTTTATGGGTCTTGTTCCCAACAATTCAAAACCTGTTGTCAAGTTAAAGGATCAAGTGACAAATTCAGAGAAGTTGCTTACAGCTAGTGAAATTGAAGGATCACCTGCAGTAAAATTGGACCTTTCTCTTACAAAGCCTATAATATTAATGCCGCGGAGGACAGACAGCCTTGAGTATGTGTATCTTGGCCCTATACTAATAAATGCATTCTAGTGGTAGTGATATGACACTTAGTCTAACTGTTTGAGTTCTCTATTTTACAGCTACTTGAAGCTTGACATTGTTCACATAACTGTCCAGAACACATTCCGATGGTTTTGTGGACATAAAAGTGAAATGAATGCTGTGCATTTGGAAATATTAACAGTTCAGGTGAGGTTTATTGCATATATTTTGATTCAGTGAGTAGTTTCAATAAAAAAGCGGTCACAAATGTAGTGGCAGGGTCTGGATGTTCCCTTAGTGGGTTTGATGCAGCCAGAACAAGGCTGCAAGATTGAAAGGTTTGCTGTAAAACTGCAGATAGAGTGGACAGTTAGTAGGTGAGGCCCAACAAGTGAGATTTTAAATGGGAGGTAGAGTAGAGGAGACAAGGATCGAACTTATGACTTCTTGATACCATGTTAAATTACCGATTGTTCCAAAAGTTTAAACTATTGGAATATGATAAATTTAATTATTTAACCACATACTTCTAACACCGTGAAATACAATTTGCAAAACAAAAATTAACAAGCAATGCTAATACCTTCAAAAAAACTTCTTATAAATTTCTAGACATCAAAATCTTCAATTTGTTCAAAGAACTTAGTTGGCATTTCATGCTTACATCTGGGTGTAATCTCTAAATAAATAAATATAAGAAAATAGAAACCTTGATTAATATTGTATTCTACAAAGAGGTTTCTATCTCAATCAATAATAAGATAATAAACTTCAACACTATAATAGACTACATTTCAATCAACCTCAATATAATAACTGATTACGAAAATAGTAAATTATTTAAGTTTAATATTAAATAAAAACAAAACCTAACTTAAAATCTAGGATTTAAATAATTTGTTACTCAGCTCCACAATTATAAAATTGAATCTCAAAATTTTTATAAATCATTTTTTTTCTTTTTCTTGTTGGTTACTTAGTACACTGTCCGTGTGCTTTGGTTCCTTGTATAATTTTCATTTTTCTTAGATGAAGCATTATTTACTTATCAAAAAAGGAAAAAAAAAATCCCAATCCTGAACCTGCCTCATGAATCCCCTCGTATAATCACATGCTATTGTAGTTTTTTTTTTTAAAATTTTTTTTATTGTAATCTCAAACAACTCTATAAATGAATCATTTAATGCCTCATCCATGCACTATACATCAAACTAGTGCTGCTCTTTTATTTCATCCCCAATTCTAAATTTAACATATCTAGGAAAAAAAAAAAATAATAATTCCACATCCTATTTCAGTCCCCTTCCAGATTACAACCCCATGTGAGCAATGGACTGAGCTCAAGGTAACCTCCTTCCTGCTCCCCTTATTTCATCACTGCCAAGTGTTTCCATAAGTGATTGTCTTATCAATAAAGCCTGGAAGAATTTTCCTAGCAAAGCAAAGTTAAAGGCAAATAACTTCCTAATACTCAAGCCTCTTGCACACAGTGGAGAACACACCAACTTGCAAATTCACCAAATGAAATCTCCTATCCTCTCCCTTGCCATCCCAAAGGAAATCCTATTGCAATCTCTTCAGCCTGTTTGCCACCCTTACTGGCATAGTTAATAGGGACATGAAAATAAGTAGGTAAGTTCAACAAAGTGCTATTTTGAGTGAGTTTTCCCGCTTCTGAGAGACATTTTCTTCCACCTAGCTTACTTATTTTCAGTCTTTCCATTATACAATTCCACGAGGATTCAACTTAGACTCCAATGGTAAGCCCAAGTCACGGGTAGGAAAAGTTGCACGTGGCTTAATGAAAGCTCTTTAAGCCCCCACCTTTTGTTTGGTGATCATACGACATTGAAATCTTCTGCTAAATACCACGCCCACCTCCCATCGCCCTTGACTGTTTTAAGTCCTCTCATATTCTCACCCTTTCCAAACCAGATCAGCAGACATCAACAAGTCTCAGCACAACGTTTGATGTTACACAGATCAAATAGAGGAACCAAGAAGATAAAAGGAGCTAGAGTTTGCAAACCCTATCTCAGCACACTGTTTGATTTTACATAGACCAAATAAAGGAAACAAGAAGATAAAAGGAGCTACAGACTAGAGTTAGTGAACCCTACGGTATCACCTTGTGGTTAAAGAAGGGCCATAAGAGATGTCATTAATTAAAATAACTTCTTAACCTAAAACTCCTGAGCCTATTAGCTTGAGTGGTACCACTGCCTCTCCCCCATGGGAAGAGTGGGGCTTCAAATCCCGGGGGCTGTAGTCCCCTTAAAACTTCCATTTGGGGGGGAAGGGGGAACAAACTATTTACTTCTCGAAGTATATATGGCACCAATTCAGAACTTCCTAGTCCTCAACATCAAGTTAAGGAAGTAAATCAAGGAAGATTTCAAGCATTTTGGGTGTTCAAAGTAAAAATGATATCAAAATTGATCTGATGTCTCAGTTGTTGCATTGCTATTTTGTTGCCTTTTGACCTTGTTTCTTGTGGATAGGTTGAGGACATCAATTTAAATGTTGGTACGGGAACAGAACTAGGTGAAAGCATAATTCAAGATGTGAAGGGCGTTTCTGTTGTCATCCAAAGGTCACTCCGTGATTTGTTGCATCAAGTACCAAGTACTGAAGTTGCAATCAAGGTAATAAATATTGTGGTTATTGGGATGATCTTTCAAGAGCTTATTGTTGTTTACTTTGTTAATTTAAGATGGTTACAGTTCATGTAAGGACTTAATATCTACCTTTATATTTGACATTATGCTTTTTCAGATAGAGGAATTGAAAGCAGCTCTTTCTAGTGGGGAGTACCAGATTATCACTGAATGTGCACTTAGTAATATTTCAGAGACGCCACGTGTTGTGCCTCCACTGAAACATGATTCTCCGACATATTCAGTTGATGCTGTAGAAACCATTGTTCCACAGGATACAACTGGTGTTGTATCTGAAACTGTAGAAACCATTGTTCCACAAGATGCAGCTGGTGTTGTATCTGAAGCTGCAAATGGGGAAGCCTGGATTGTGATAAAAGTGTCAGTTGTTATAAATCTGGTGGAATTGAGCTTATATGCAGGGTCAGCTAGAGGTGCATCCCTAGCTATTGTGCAGGTATTTTATTCATTAATTTGTAAATCTACTCTTAGCGTTCCATAATAATATTGTAATTTTTTTGTTGTTGATATTTTGAAGTTTTTTACGGTAATTTCTATACCATGAATGGTTTAAAAAACTCGTCCCAATTTGTTAAATAATCCAGTGCATGAATATAATTGATGGGAAATCAGTTGTAAACAATTTGATCAGTATTGGCCTTTCACCCAATATTTAAACCTTTTCAGATCCATTTACTCCATCCTTTGGCTGTTTTCTTCCTGAACCATATTAACTAAAAACATGACCTTCATCCTCTGATGTAGTTCATTTTTAAAGCTAGTTGTTATGCAATAGCCTAACGGTTAGTAAAGATGTTTGTTAAGCTTTGGCCAATCACATGGCAGCCACATGGTAGGTTCTTGTAACTAACTTTCTAGCCAATCAGCAGCATGCTTATGTATCTATAAATAAGCAAGGCTGCCCTCATTGTAACTAGTTGAATTTGAATCCAAGAAATCTCTACCTATTAGGTATTATTCCCAGAATGTGTCTCTTGAAGAGCTAGTTCATTCATTCTTTTCTCTAAGCTACTTAGTTTTCTAAAACTTGTTTCCTTTTCACCATTTTCCTCCATCATCCTCATTTTTTGCCTTACTTTATTCAGTGGACATAAGTTTTGAGGTGTGGTCTTCTCTTTCTGTGTGGACTTGGCTCAGCTCCACACAGTTTAACTTCATTTTAATCTGGTGAAGTTTCTCTTGGTAAATACTGACCCACCAATGGACTAAAGCTACTATTCAGAAACTGTTTAGTAAATTTGGACTCGAAGCCACTGTTTTGAATGGAAAATCAGTAAACAGTGAAACCATTATATTCGACTCATCATAAAATATTGAGTTTTCACAGGACCTCTACATGAGATGCTCTTATATCCATAGCTGTATCTTCTCTTTTGACCAAGTCATAATCAGATTAAGAAGTTGATGCTTTCTTGGCTTGTGGAACATGCATTAGCATAATGTCGTTCCTATAAGTGATCTCCATCTAAGATTGGAAAAAGTTCTCTGTGCATGATAAACTACCACTTATGTGTGTGTTTTTCGTCCTTTTTCCTGTGTGTGTGTGTATCTTCCTTTTTTAAGTTGTTTTAAATCAGGATGTTTATTACATTTTAAAGTTTTCATTTATTTCATCACAGTGATTGTATATAACATTTTCTGGTTTCATTTCTTCTGCAGATTAGTGATGCTTGGTTACTCTACAAGTCTAACACACTGGGAGAAGGTTTTCTTTCAGCAACACTAAAGGGTTTCACAGTGATTGATGATCGTGAGGGGACTGAACAAGAGTTTAAGCTGGCGATAGGAAAACCTGAGAACATTGGTCCTAGCCCGCTTGATACTGTGACTTATGATGAAAACCAGCATGTACTTGATGCAAATGAATTTAGAGAGAATGGTATAAAACCACTTTCTTTAAAAAAAAAAGTTTAAAATAGAAAACTCATACTTTCCCAGAACTTTAACTGCTTTTCATTTTGTTTGTGAAGAATGGCCGGTACTTGGATTCTTGTATATTTCTAGGAGCCAACAGTAGCTATTCTGCTTCAAAGGATGATCAGGTCTACTTGGATGAAGAGAATGAAGTTCCTCACACTAGCTCTTCAAGAGAAAGTATTAATGATGTACCTTCTCAAGATATGATGGCTGACAGATCGACAGAGTTTATCATTGAATTGCAGGTCCAGTTTCTCATAATTCCGTATTACTCTGAATTCATCATAATTTTTTTTACTTGATTCAAAGGTCAGTTAGAGTCCTTAATTGTAGTTGTGACTTGGTCGTAATAATTACCTTGAAGATAAATATGTTAGTGAACTCTTTATAACGAGTGCCTAAAATTTCTGTCATTGCTAACATGGGAAAGAGGCCAAAAAAGAGAGAAGAACTGGGATAAGTTTTTTTTGTTCATAAGTCGTAAAATTCATCAAAAAAGTGCAAACGGATGCAACCCTATGTACCAGGAAGTATACAAAGGAAGTTCAAAAAATAAAAAAGAAGTGTATATTATCAATGCATTAGACTAGGCAAGCCAAAGAGAATGTACAACTACTTCAAAGTAGAGTATGAATTTGAAGATAAACTCCACTAATATAATCAAACACATTAGGCTTTGCTTGGATGAGCTTATTTTCACCTCAAAAGAGTACAACCTTTTAAAGTATCACCTTATGCAAGGTAAGTTGTACTTTTAATAGTAAAAGTTTTATTTTTTATCTATTATAAAAGAGCATTTAAATTCTATATTAAATAATATTTAATATAGATGATCTAATTATATTTATTCATGTAATGAATCTAATTTAATGTAATTATTAATATAATGATAATGAATGTATCATTGAATTGAATGTGCAATCCCTGGATTTCTCTCACATATTCTTTTTTTTAATCAAGAGATTCATAACTAAAATTTTTTTTGGCCCTTTGTGAATCAGGCTAAAATTCCCGAAATCAGAAATGCCAAAATAGGAATAGCACTTGCTATTATTAGAAATGCCCAGAAAATATCATATTCATAAAGTAATAAAGTAGAAACATAGACAAACTCCTTGCATTGGAAAATATGCGATTAGTTGATTGGAATTGGAATGAATTGTCAAGTCATCCATAACTCTTTAGTTAAAATAGAAATTCATTTTGATCTGTGTCTCCATTTCACCACCAATGCATCTTGAAGGTGACTGTATTCCATGATATGATATCTATCTAGTGTGATATCTAACTCACTTCCTTTTTTCTTTGTGAGTTTGCGAATTTCCCCATTCATAGGTCCGTGAGCCAATCTATGAATTGAAAGGTCCGAATGATCAACTTTGCAATCATTTGTTAGAATCAATAGGTCTTCAAATTTCATTTGAAAAGGGGATATAATTCACTTGGATATAGTAAGTCTTGCATGGGCTTCTTTAATGGTAGTCTTTACATTTTCTTTTCACTCATATTATGGGGTAGAAATGGACTCTAGAGGTACTACTAATTGAGTGGAGGAATCAAACTCAACCTGCATCAATTGTTTTATAGCAAAGCAATTTTTATTTTACTTTATTTGTTTTTGGTTTCCACCTCTTTTTTTTACTGTTCAAAGAGAAAATGGTTATGTTATTAAGTGGATATAGACTTTCTATGGGAAACAACATAGACATAGTGGTTGTCCAACTAAATAATCCACATAATAAAATATTGCCTTGGGCAAGTCACATATTGCTCGTTTCTACTTGTTTTATCATTTGTTGTATTATTTTAGAAATTTGATTTATGCACACGACTTCGAAAGTCATGATAATATTACTGAGGACCTTATCAGATATTTTTCTTCTCATTTCGGGCAATTAG